>NW_022282706.1:0-7003 GCF_004355925.1 Anarrhichthys ocellatus
CCTCCTCAGTCCAGATATGGTCACTTCCTGTTCACTGGTTGCAAAATGCGAAGATGGTGACGGCCAAATTGCTGAACTGGAGGCTTCAAAACATCAGTCCACAAACCAATGAGAGACGTCACCATGACCACGTCTGTGCCTTTGGCCACTAGTGGACGTTTGTGCCAAATTTGATGAAATCCCCTCCAGGTGTTCCTGAGACATCACTAGAATGAACCGGACAGATAGACGGACACGGAGACACAATGCCGTCCTCCTCGGATGTCTTCAGCACGGATGCGTGTGCCTGGAGTTCATTATAATATGAGGAAAGAGAAATGAAGGGAGGAAACAGAAAAGGAAACAAAACACTCAATTTTATCGTAATCAGGTTTGACTTCTGTGATTCAAGACAACCTTCTCTTTTGTCGACATAAACTGTCACCAACACGTAAGAAAACACAGCTGAACCCCTTTGAAGTCAGTTGAGATGGCAGCTGCCGCTGTGTTTCGCGTCAAACTTTGAAAGCCAAGAGCAGCAGATGAACAGTGTTAAAACGCAGCACTCTGGACGAGAGCGTCCCACCACTGGTGAAACGTTGACGTATCAAACATTATTGAAAATTAAACTGACTAACGCCGGCTGCCGAGGCATCTGCTGGGAATAGCAATATTCACAGTGAGAGGCGTAGCATTTCTTAAGAGGTTTATCCGAGCTATGTAAGGTGGATGGAAAATAACCGGCCATGAACGTGACAGCAGGAGATAGTGAGGAGCCTCTGCATGTATCTTTGGTCTCTGGCAATCTGTGCGTTTTCTAAATGAGATGCAGAGCAGAATGTGAAGTGTGGGCTGAAGGCTTAACCCCACATGATAGGTTGTAAATTGCATATGGCAATATAAGGGGGGGGGGGGGTGCACGTGTGCGATACACTACACACGTGTGGGTGTGTTTGTGTGTCTCTTTCATTTTTTTATTTTCATGAGGGAGTGTTTTATTGTACGAATACAGGCGAGAGGAAAATCCCAAGAGGGCAGTTTCCCACCATCACTTCTTTAAATAACAGCACTCTGCTGGTCGTTACATATCGTTTCAACTATAATATGTTCTCAGTTGTTTGTTTTTTTATTTGATTTTAGGGATTTTTAACATTTCCAAAGGGTTGGCTGACCCAAATTACCAACCACTATTTTCTCAATATTGTTTCTCAATATTGTTGCATTCAACCAAAAAACAAACAGGAAACAGTTTCAACAGTTTTCATCGGGTCTATTTTGTTGGTATGCAGTCGTGCCTGTTGACATTTCCTTATTTCAAGGTCAATTAATCATTTACATAATAAATTGTAGCTGGATTTCCTGTGAATGGGAGACAAACGAGGTGAAGACTGTTATAATGTGTCCTCTGGAGTTGTCCTCGGCCCTGTTGTTGTCCTCTGTGGGTTTACCTTCCTCTGGAGACCATCTGGTCCAATCACCTGCTCCCCCAGCTGCATCTCATCAGCAATCAGCCACAGCACAAACAGCATGCACTTCACTGTATACAGAGGCCAGCGGGGCCACATAGAGACTTGACAAGTGTCTGTCTAGGATCCGAGTCAGTCCTGTAACCTGCCTGACAAAGCGATGGATGAAACACCGCGTACTGTCGACAATTAATGGCTTTGAGGCAGTCGTACTGTACAACGTTCATTGTTTTGGAATCAGAAACAGTCGACAAACTCTGGTATTGTTATGGAAAGTAGCAAAAGAATGACCGAAAAATAACTGGTAACACTTTATAATAACTACACACTATAAAGCATTAGTTAAATATGAGTAAACACTTAATTCATCATTTATAAAGCATTGTTCCTACTTTAATAATTCATTAGTATGCAGTTCATAACAGTTATAAATGTTTTATTCTTGATTAATACGCTCGTCTATTATGTGTTTCATTATTGTGTTTTCATACTTTATCAATGATGGATTCCCCATTTGTAAATGAAGTATTATATATTTTACAAACCAATTATTAAGGAGTTGTAGATAATTAATCAGATAATTTATAAAGTGTTAGTAAATGATTAATAACTTATTTAGATGTACTATATTATATCATTAGCTCAATATCTCTAGTGAGACGGAGACGATATTCAATTCAACTTATTTTTGTACAGCCCAAAATCACAAATCACAAATTACAAATTTGCCTCAGAGGGTTTTAGCTGTTACAAGTGATGTGCGCGGGGCTGTCAGCGGCTGCCGATAGATAGTAAAGGCCAGTGCATTGACAGGAAATGAATGAATCCCAGTCCTACTTATATTGCTACCTAGCCGGTCACATTATTGATGTCTTTCAACTGACACTAGGAGAGCTAGGAATCTTTGAGGACTGTAACGCACCCATCCCTTTCATCCAGTTCTACCTGTGAGTCAATCAGCTAATATCTCACAGATGTAGGGGGTGGGGTGGGGGGGCAGTGAAGTCATGATTCACTGATCTGATTCAGAGACAGAGGCTGTCCACTCTCATTGGATAATACCATGTGCACTGGTCTGAGCACAAATTGCAGCTGATTGAGCTCGGACCTCTTTTTCTATGTTCATGCTTCCTCCATGTTAATGCCCTCCTCAGTATTCACCAGCCCCCCCTTCGGCGAAATCAGCGCTCAGTCAGCGCGGCCGTGTACTAAATCTGTTGGATCATATTTAGGTTGATTTATTGAAATGGTCGCTCGAGATTACACAGTGAAACAGAAAATGCAGGAGCAGAGGAAACAAAATGAAAACTTGCATCCAATTCAGCTCCGGCGTGTAAGAATGAGGATCGAAGACTGTTTGTTAGAAGTGGACTCAGTCGTC
Organism: Anarrhichthys ocellatus; assembly: GCF_004355925.1. Classification (NCBI taxonomy): domain Eukaryota; kingdom Metazoa; phylum Chordata; class Actinopteri; order Perciformes; family Anarhichadidae; genus Anarrhichthys; species Anarrhichthys ocellatus. The sequence continues at coordinate 2,827 of NW_022282706.1, forward strand.
GTGACATCACTGGTTTGTGGACTGCGGTTTTGAAGCCTCTCTTTCGGTGTTTTGGCCGTCCCCGTCTTGTTTTGTTTTTTGTAACCAGTGAACAGAAATGACCATATTTGGACTACAGAGGAGTGACGCATAGACATCGTACACGTCTCTGGTATCCGTAAGGACCGTGTAGCCCCGCCCCTAAAGCATCCCCTGCTTTATGGTCTGTGTGACTCTAAATGGACCATAATGTACTAAATGAACATCATGCTGTATTGAAGAAGACTTGAAACTAGAGATTGAGACCATAAACTCATGTTTACAATGTTTACTGAGGTAATAAATCAAGAGAGAAGTAGAGTCATTATCTCATAGACTTCTATACAACCAGAGGAGTCGCCCCCTGGGGGACACTAGAGAGAATGCAGCTTTAACACATGAAGCATCGGCTTCACTTCTGAGATCCGTAGGTTGAGGATTCTCATCTTATATTGTGGACAAACATTACGTTAATGTAACACAGCTATATCTCCATTCAAAAAAATCCATAATGTTATTATCTATACATCTCTGCTGTCCCTCCACTCATTAGTCTTTGGGTACTGCAGCGTTCAGTCAAGGATCCATCTGTCTGTCCAGGGTTACAAAGCTCTGGGTTCATTTCCTCTCTCTCCCCGCTCTTTCCTCTCCCCGTTCACACTCTTCTCGGCTCTCCACTGTGGCCAGCAGATGTTTGCCGTTAATTAACAGGCTGATGCGGCAGATGCAGAGGTCGAGAGCTTGATGCCGTTCGTATCTGCCCCCTCACTGGGTGCCAGGTTATTAAAAAACAGAAAAAAAGGTAGCGGGTTCTGTGTGCTGGTCCTGAGGGATAGTGCATGGTGGGAAATGCAGCCGTGGGGTACTGCAGAGGTCGGAGCAAAGCACTGTGGCCAATTAGCGGCTCAACAAGAGATGAACCCATCTGTTGCCCTTCTCTGAATTCAATCTGTGACATGTCACTCAATCTGCACCAGGACAACATGAAGGAGTGCGGACGGGGAAGGCCAACGGGCGAAGAAAAGCAAGTGCAAGGGAATAACCACTCACATGGTGAGTCCCCTGTGATGACCAGTTTAGTCTCAGTTTCAGGGCGTCAAACACCGACGCATGCTCAGTGCCTGACTGCGTCTTGATACCGACGCACAACTCACCTTATAGCACCTGTATGAGACTCACCGGCTTTCTGCTAACTCCAATTTAAACCCATCAACGTCATAATTAGATGCCTAGAGATTACTGAGGTAATACATCAAGAGAGAAGTAGAGTCATTTTCATTTTGTATAGACCTCCATACAACCAGAGGAGTCGCCCCCTGGTGGTCAGTAGAGAGAATGCAGGTTTATGACACTTAAGCATCGGCTTCACTCTGCTCACACACAGTGAATCCCCAACTGCAGTGACGCTGTGTAGACGCCCATTGATTGACAGGGCAGCGATTGAAACGCTGGCCAATCAGAGGTCCCTGAACCAGGGCTTTTCAGACAGAGGGTAAATACAGGCAGACAGCAGGAAAACATAGAAACCAAATCTGTGTATGAACCTGAAAATGAGCATGAAATGTGACCTTTAACTAAACTGCCGTGATAACCTCACATGAGAGGAAATGTTTGTGTATGTGTGTCCAATAAATTAGTTCAACCCCGTGACTGTGGATCTAACAGCACTAGATGGAAGCATGCATTGGAAAGGTCTTCTTCTGTCTCTCCTCCATACAAACACACACACTGACAGTTATTTCCCTTTAGTTATGCTACAGTATGCTTAGTCCTTTCTGCATATTTCCATCTGTTCATCATTTATACATCATTATGCTACCCAGCCCATTAAAATGGAGCACTGTGTAAAGAAGAAGATAAAAGAGCCAGATAAAGGGGGAAGGAAATAGGAGGACGAAACCGAACCCAGTCTCCATCTCTTGCTCTCCATTCAATCACATCTGTGAGGTTTGTTGATTCGATGCAGTTGAAGGCTTTTTCTTCCAGCGAAGAAGAGCCGCGAGCATCTCAGTGACAGAGATCACAAACTCAAAGAGCTCTCAGACCCTCAATACCTGTGAGGGTCAAGACATCATGCTAGTCTAATTATAGCTAGCTAACCTTCGGGATAACATCTGGGGGAGTTAAAGTCAACATAAGTGGGAAATTTATGATGTTGGCTAGTTTCCTCGAGGTGCGTTTTTTTGTTTTTGTTGTGCACAATAATCAAAACGTAATCTCGTGATTTTTTTTTTTAGAAAGATAAGAGTGATTTTTACCTCCGCAAAGATCATGTATTTGTAATTATAAAGTGTTTAATTGGAATGTTTTTAATTAAAGGAACATAAGTGAAAAAGAACACAGTGTCCTTGCAGAACATTGAATAGAGTTGGTGCTGGTCCTGCAGTTCCCGTCCTCCGTCCACCTCTTTCCATCAAGCAGCAACAACAGAGGGCCATTGGGGCGTGAGAAATAAAAAAAAATAAAAATTAAAAATTAAAAAAATAACCTATCCAATTTGAACCTAATTGGACAGGATCAAGGATCATTTATTTTCATTTTGCAACACAGGGATGCGCAAAGAAATTCTCTGCTTTCATCCATCTTATTTTTCTGTGGATACTCCACTACCCAGGGGCATGCTGGGTAGTGGAGTAGCCTCGGGTCCTAGCTGGGTTAGCTTAGCTTCCATCTCGGCTCTCCTCCCTGGGGCGGTTTGGTGGCGTTTGTATTTGGCATTTTCTTTATTCACGTTGAGGGATGGAAAATAGTACAAAACTCAAATCTTAGTTAACTAAAATTGAAAAGTAACTTAAAAAATATAACTCATTCTGACTCACAGTTTGTCAAATACTGATGCTTGGTCAGTGCCCCTCAGAGTCTGATAGCACCGCACCCTTTAGCATCTGTATGAGATGCAGCAGCTTTCAACTAACTCCAATGTAAACCACTTCACATCATTATTAGACACTCAGACAGAAGTCCATGTAAGGTGGATGGGAGCTGAGGACACAGACTTTCACCCAAGAGACCGCTGTCCATGTCCTGTGTGAAACAAAGTCGTGAAACAAGTGTACTTATTTTAACCCAAACCACGATCTCTTTCTAAACCTAACCAAGTAGTTCTGTGGCAAAGTAAATCTATGTCGGAGGTTTGTTTTGAGCACATCCGCTCAAGACACCTCTAATTGCCTCTGGTGAAATCTTTACGGTGTGCCTGGAACCACAGTGCAGCGTTGTGAAACGCCCAGATACTGTTGGCATGCGTCGGTTGACAAGCAGAGAAAACAGATGCTAGAGGTGGAACATTAGAAATGACTTCCTGAACCGTATCATTTCATTCAGTTCAGCTTGAAGATTCAGTGTTAAAGACTCATTCATACGTGTACTCCTCTAAATCATGCACACACACACACACACACACACACACACACACATTCACACACAATATCCATTTATGTCTAACTGCAATCTCTGTAAACAAACAGACAGAAGAGCAAAGCTGTGGGTTTGTGTGTGAGTGGCTGTGTGCATGCAGTATGTCAATATATGTGTGCATGAGTCATCTGTCCGTGACAGCATTGATGCAGAGGACATCACTCCTCCATTGTCTCTCGTTGGCCCTCATTTCTCAGCTGCAGACACCGATGTGCCAGACTGCGCGGCATGCCTGGCACCTCCGCTCATCCGGAAGCACCTCCTCCCATTGTGTCCTCCTGCTTGGCGCCGAATGTGGTGTCGGTGTGTGAGCTTTAAGTTAAGCCTGAGCCCAGAGATGGGGAGGTAAGGGTGGTAATTGCATGTCGTGCTTTGCAGCCCCCCCCCCCCCTCCTTTCCTGCGTCTCGACGGCCCTCTTATTGTGCAGCACAGAGAGGAAACACACGTGTAGTCGTCCCTCTGATTAATTGGCTATCTACCAGTTCACTCTCTGTGGGCCAATTACAGTTTAAAAAAGAAATGGGAATCCAAATTAAATTGAGAGAGCTCTTATTTTAGCTCTGTAAATTCTATCAAGTGGTCACACATGGTTTGTCAAGGGTGTGTGTGTGTGTTCTGTCGGAATCCGCCCTGAATAAAAGTACTATTTCTCCACAGTAGTTACATTAGAGTGGACCACTCCTGAACAGGCGGCAACCTCCGGTTCTGAAAAGTGAAGCCAAAGCTTCATGTGTTAAAGCT
>NW_022282707.1:0-1610 GCF_004355925.1 Anarrhichthys ocellatus
ATACAACCAGAGGAGTCGCCCCCTGGTGGACACTAGAGAGAAAGCAGCTTTAACACATGAAGCTTTGGCTTCACTTTTCTTTATCTTCTGACAACCGATTCATTTAATGTCTGAAAGAATCAGAGACGATGACGTGATCGATTTAAACGTCCGGTATTACTGGACCACAGCTTAATGCTTCCTGCTGAGGTCGAATCAAACACAAAGTATTGAGACAGCGGTTACGTCTCCGTCTCTCTCCGATTGGTTGTGGGAACAGAAAACATTCATACATAATTCAGCCAAATAACTCGCTGCAACCTGCACACCGGAAAATGACAACTCACTCTCTCTCTTTTTTCTCTCAGAGGTAGTAATACTCTCTCTACTCTCCCTCTCTCCCTGTTTGTCATCTGTTCCCTCTCCCTTTTTCTCCTTCATCTTTTTGTTTTTGGGTAGAGAGTGTTCCTCCCTCTCTCTCTCTCTCTCTCTCTCTCTCTCTCTCTCTCTCATATCATTCATTGAGTTGTGGAGAGTGTTCCTCTCTCTCTCTCTCTCTCTCTCTCTCTCGTGGTGGACGGCTGCCTCCCTGTCTCCTGCTGAGCCTGCAGAGAGAAAGGGGGGAGGAATGGGGGAGGATGAAGTGATGACAGTCTGACAGGTGGAAGAAGAGAGGACTGAACAGAAAGAGGAGGAGGAGAGTGATGGAAGTTGAAGATTTGTTTCGGTTTTCAAGCAGCAGAATTTAGTCCAAACTGACTCAATGTTTAAAAGTTTAACTCAACAATAAATATAAATATATTACAGTGACATCATGATTTAAAGGCATTTATTTAGTTTTCACACATTTCATTTTATCTCCACCAGAGAAATCAGAAATGTGCTGATGAGTCATTTTATTTTTTACTAAACAAGGTCAAATAAATGAATCATTACGTGCAGATATTTAGACTTTGCACGGCTCCAACTTTTATTATTTACACTTTTTTCTTTAAAAATTAGAAAATACTTCTCTACTTAATTTAAAACATCATAAACCTGACATCTGTCATTAGTTACTCTGCACGTTAAAAGTACATACAAAGTTTAGACTTCTGTGTCAATGAAGTAGTCTATGTATTTCTACTAATATACCTGGTAGTAGCCATGGTACTAATACTCTCTCTTTGTCTCTCCCCTGGGGAGAGGGGGGGGAGGGAGGGAGCTGTCATCTTGATTGACAGCTCTGCCGGCTTATCAAATTAGTCCCGGCCTGGTCGCGGCCGACAGCGTCACCGACCAATAAATGCAGATTTGTGGGGAATCACAGCGAGACATCAGCTGTGATTTGCTTCTACATGAGCTGTTTATGGAGCAGGAGAGAGAGGGCGAGAGACTACCGGGAGACTGGAGGGAGAGAGAGAGAGACAGAGAGAGAGACAGAGAGAGGCAGAGAGAGAGAGAGAGAGAGAGAGAAATAGAGACAGAGAGAGAGAGAGAGAGAGAGAGAGAGAGAGAGAGAGAGAGAGACAGAGAGAGAGAGAGAGAGAGAGAGAGAGAGAGAGAGAGAGAGAGAGAGACAGAGAGAGAGAGACAGAGAGAGAGACAGAGATAGAGAAATAGAGACAGAGAGAGAGAGAGATAGAGAGAGA
>NW_022282707.1:1710-4371 GCF_004355925.1 Anarrhichthys ocellatus
AGAGAGAGAGAGAGAGAGAGAGAGAGAGAGAGAGAGAGAGAGAGAGAGAGAGAGAGAGAGAGAGAGAGAGAGAGAGAGAGAGAGAGAGAGAGAGAGAGAGAGAGAGAGAGAGAGAGAGAGAGAGAGAGAGAGAGAGAGAGAGAGAGAGAGAGAGAGAGAGAGAGAGAGAAATAGAGACAGAGAGAGACACAGAGAGAGACAGAGAGAGAGAGAGAGAGACAGAGAGAGAGAGAGAAATAGAGACAGAGAGAGACACAGAGAGAGAGAGAGAGAGAGAGAGAGAAGGAGAAAGAGAAAGAGAGAGAGGCACTTTGTTCATCCCTCGCTCATTCCATTAACTTTGTAGGAGTACTTTGGAGGAGAACATATATTGGAGAGGCGGTGGTTTCCGGCAGCTTTAGTGGGTTTCACATCCATTTGCGTCCGTAATGCACATTATGGTTTGTTTGGAGATCCAGTTTCCACTCATGAAGAAGAGACTCTGAGATCAACAGAACTTGAAGAGAACTGACCGGACTCTTCTTCCCGGTTTATAAACGTGACGTCATGGTCGGAGCCATATTACTACTATGGTTACTACGAAGGTTTCAATATTTCTTTGTCTTTTCTCTATTGTTTCTCACTTTATGTGTTAAGTTTTTATAAAGGCCATTAAACACCAGGGCCATTTTCTTTTGGCAATTAATTCCAACGACAATATATATATACATATACACATATATACATATACACATATATATATATACACATATATGTGTATATATATGCATAACCTGCTGCAGTGGTCCGATGATTTAAGCTCCAGTTAACGTTCCGTTCATCCTGCAGAGAAACCTGTGAAGTATTTAGAGGAACCCTGCTGAACAATAAACTAGAATGAAGATTTATTCTCATGTGTTGTTTTTACTTCTGCAGCCGCACACTGTTAGAAAAAAAGGGCGCTAACTGGAACCATATGGGGTTCTTTGGTCCATAGGAGAACCCTTTCTGGTTCCTGGTAGAATCTTTTGGAAAGGTTCCACCTGGAACCCTTTCATACGGTTCTACCTGTAACCCAACGTATAGACTTATACCTAGAACCACCTGTGAGAGGTTCTATCCAGAACCCTTCCTCCTAAGAGTTTTACATTCCAAGAGCTTCATCTAGAACAAACCCAGGGGGTTCTATCGAGAACCCTTTTATATTCACAACAATCCTGGTTCACAATCACAGTTTTTGGGGGTGTGGATGAGAGGATCTTGTAACACTCAAGAGTCATTGAAGAACACTTTCTTCCAAAAAGGGTTCTTAATGGAACCCTTAATCTTACAAAGAACCCCTGAAAAACCCTTCAGAAAAATGGATTTTCAGAAGCAAAAGGTTAGAGATCAGGAAACATGAGCAGGGTTGAGAAGTGTGACTAACGATGTGAAGCATGTGAAGTCTTTCAGAACAATATAATCTGTGGTTTAGGTTTGAGGGAAATAAAAACATCTCTTCACGAAGACGTCGTCATTTACCAACAAACAAGATCCGATCAACTGATTCAGATTCAATAAAATACCATCAAACGTCATAACTAGATACAGCAATATGAACTACATCTATACACAATTTCTAATCTAGTCTAATCTAATCTGATCTGATCAAATCTAGTCTAATCTAATCTAATCTGATCTGATGAAATCTAGTCTAATCAAATCTAGTCTAATCTAATCTAATCTGATCTGATCAAATCTAGTCTAATCTGATCTAGTCTAATCTAGTCTAATCGAATCTAATCTATTCTGATCTAATCTAATCTAGTCTGATCTGATCAGATCAAATCTAATCTAGTCTAATCTAATCTAGTCTATTCTGATCTAATCTAATCTAGTCTGATCTGATCTAGTCTAATTTAATCTGATCTAGTCCAATCTAATCTAGTCTAATCTAGTCTAATCTAGTCTAATCTAGTCTAATCTATTCTGATCTAATCTAATCTAGTCTGATCTGATCTAGTCTAATTTAATCTGATCTAGTCTAATCTAGTCTAGTCTAATCTGATCTGATCTCTGGTTTCATGTAAAAGCAGCTGTTCTTCTACATGTTTATTTTTAACAAAGTCTGACTTCCTGTTTGTGTCCCTCAGCTCAAAGCCCATTGGTTCCTGCTGAAGATCTCTAAAAACACAAATCTATAGACTTCATCAGTAATTTACTGTAGTGTTTATCAAACAAACGGGAGGAAGCAGTGACTTTGTTTGGGACTATTTTCAGCGGTGGATGAATCTACATTTAGTGCTTCAAGTGTGAGTGACTGGAAATAAACTACATGAGAGTTTTATGGCTCAGAGGAAGGACTTCTTCTACCTTCTACATCCTATTGTGAAGAGGTTCATGTGTTTCAGACAGGAAGAAGAATGATGTGTGTGTGTGTGTGTGTGTGTGTGTGTGAGACAGAGAGAGATTTAGGGAGAAAAAGGTGCAATGCAGGTATCTTATGCGCCACTAATAACTGAGATGAACTGAGTCTAGAATGTTCTCGGTCTCTGCCTCCATCATTAGGATGGAGAGAACATTGTGGTGAGAACATTGTGGAGAGAACATTGTGGAGAGAACATTGTGTATGGAGGTGAGGAGTGTAATTGAGGGCTGAGCATACAGCTGTTGGATGGAGGTTCAGGTCGAGTTCTTCCACAA
>NW_022282707.1:4381-4962 GCF_004355925.1 Anarrhichthys ocellatus
TGTGTGTGTGTGTGTGTGTGTGTGTGTGTGTGTAGCCGTCTGTCGATGACGTCATTGTGAAACGAACGCGTGACGGCAGCAGCGACGTGTCTGTGCGAGTAATGTGGCATCCGTATTCAAACTCATGTGTTTACACATGAACGTGTCGATATAAAGTAACAACATATAATCCGTCTAATAGTTTTGTATTTGTCACACTCTGATTCTGAGCTGAAACATCACAAGGTAATGGACCAAACTGGGTTAAACATCAGAGAATATTAGACTAAACCGAAGCGAAAGCACCAGCGCATATCAGACCAAACTAGGATTAAACATCAGACAATATTGGACCAAATCAGACTAAAACACCAGAATATAATTGGACTAAATTGGGGCTAAAACACCAGAGACTATTTAACGAGTGGACAGACTAAGAGGTCCAATGGATTGCTTTGTTCCTGCTGGATGTCAAAGTACCAAAGAACACCAAAAATGATTGGAATGAACCGGAGTAAAAATGCAGGTAAATACTGGACCACACTAAAATGTCAATGAACATTGGACCAAACCAATGCTACTTACCAGTGAACATTGGACCA
>NW_022282707.1:4972-7002 GCF_004355925.1 Anarrhichthys ocellatus
CTTAACCAGAGAATATTGGACCAAACCAATGCTACTTAACCAGAGAACATTGGACAAAACTCATTCCCCATTTGTCATTTGTCATGTTTGATATAATAATAGATTGTAACTGCCTACATTTTAAAATAAAAGCCTCTGTGATGGTGTTGAGTTTGATCCATCAGTCCCAGTTTCAGACAGCTGCTGAATTGGACCAGTTAGAGGAACAAGTTAATACGAAGCCCTCGGAGGCTCATCTTTTCACCTCACTACACCTCACCCTCATCCGTCACCATTCACCATCCTAAATGGACTATTGGCAGCCTCCACCCTTCTCCCAACACCATGATTAATAGATGGAAACTCTCAGTGGCAGCACTCGAGGAGGGGAATACGAACGCAATGCAACATGGAGTCAAACGGGTAGAAAAACAACAGGAATGGACCTCTGAACTCAGAATGACAAAGGAATACATAACACATGTTGTGCAATTAGAACAAGTATTCGATTTGGACTTCTAGATGTTTTATCAAACTAAAATTTCTTCTCAAACTAAAAAAAAGCAGAAAAGTGGAGCATTTCTTTTCAAAAACCGTGAATCTCCAAACGCCAACTTTTGAGTTTTCAGCATTTCATGACTTTGCATATTTCAGATCATCCAATAGGTGTTTAAACGCAGAAGAAGAAGAAGATTCTAAAGAAACTCTTTCAGTTTATCTGAAAAATTCAACATGTGGAGATAAATTATTTTTAATATCAGAATGTTGGTAATATAAAACTTAGAGACTTTTTACTAGAATTAAATGATTAAATACGGTTTTGAACATTTCCTGTAAAATATCAGAAACCTGATGTTTATTTCCTCACTCATATTTCATTCTGTATATCTTTCTTCTCGTATTATTTTTTGCTCCTTAAACCTTTATTGCTGATTGCTTATTGTTCCTGTTGGGAGTCACATGTCACATTTGGTTCGTCCGCTGCTTCTTTCAAAGGCGAAGAGTGAACTTTCAGTGTCAAACACGGACAAACAAATCCTTTAAATGCTCAGAAGAAAAATGACGACGCAGAGATTTCTCTACGTCGTCACTCTGAACCCGTGTGTGAAATCGTGAATGGTGAACTCTCTCCCCGCGGTGCGAGCGTCGCTTTGCATCGGCCTCCGGTAATGAATATAGATTATGAAAAACAATACGAGGGCTGAAAACAGTCTGCGGCGGCCGCCTGCTATCGAGCCTCTCGCTGCTGAATTAGTGATGAGGTGGACCATTAATTATGCAGAGTGATTAGTAACCAGGCAACACGCAGGTCTACCTCGCTGTTTATGGATCACTGCAGTGGGGGGGGGGGGGCTGTGTGTTCAATTAAAACAGACTTCAAGTACGAATCACAGAGTTCGAATGCGTTTGTTTCTGATTCAGCTGTGTGATTTATTTTGGGCGTCTGAGTGTTCGACAGTGCGATAATCATCAGCTCGCCTGCTTCTGTTAGCTCGACATAGAAACATGGACTTTGTCTTATTAATTATAAAACCATAAAGAAACCAATGACCCCAACATGATTAAGATCTCTCTCACATCATCGACACGGACAACGTTTACTTCCTCCAACAGTCAGGTTTCTGACCTCATTTAGAAAAAGACAATATTCATAATGAGCTGATTGCATCGCTGATGGAAATTAATATTCCACTAATATTTCCTGTTTGCATGCAGCCGTTCATATTAACGTAGAACGCCCCCATGCAGCTTCAATACAGCATGATGTTCATTTAGTAGATGATGGTCCATTTAGAGTCAAATAGAACTTTGACCCTCTTGCTCATATAGTCTCTGTGCAAAATACGATCAGATGCAGTAGTACATCCGTGGTAGTTTTAGAATACAGCATTCGACATACTTGAATTGGGACGATAGACTGTAAGAAGTGGACGTAGTTGTGGTGACGTCTCTCGTTGGTTTGGTTTTGAAGTCTCAAGTTCAGTGGTTTGGCCGTCGCCATCTTTGTTTTTTTGCAACCAGTGAACAGGAAGTGACCATATCTGGACTGA
>NW_022282708.1:0-3509 GCF_004355925.1 Anarrhichthys ocellatus
CCACACAGTCTTCGGCAATGACTGTCAGGATCCCCATGGAGGTGTGGGACATGTCTGGAGGGTCATTGCAGTCCTAACAACAATAGCAGCATTAAAACCGCAAATGCATGTCAATTGTCATTTTGCATTTCTATAGTAGAACACACAATGAATATATTTGTGCCTCACAGCAAAACAAGGCTCCACAAAATCAATTAGGCATAGGTGATCAGTGCATCAAAAATGAAAGTATAGCAGCACTAATTCAGGCTGAGTGGAAGAGAAGTAACTAATACCAAAAGATGAACAGAAGGAATGCATTAGATAGATTGGGCATCCTGTTGTGTGGAATTAAATAAATTTGACAAAGTCTACTTACAAAGCATGTCTTGAAGAAGTCTGTGTTCTCATCTCCAAGGATGACAGGAAGGCCACGGAGGACTGAGATTCGCTTCCCAGAAACATCTGTACTCTATGAAAATAATTTCAAACACAAAATTCCCAAGTATTCAAGGTTAATCAATTGACAGCTCTGCATACACAATGTGGTGGGACTACTTTGGTCACCACATACATTTGTTTTAAACTTTGCTTGAGAAACCTACCCCTGGTGTGACTTGTTGCAGATATTCCTGAAGTTTCTGGCCGACACTTCCCCCCTTGGACTTGAAAATCTCAAGGAAGCGAGGAGTGCATTTGTGAAGTTCTTTGAAGAATTCTGCTTTCAGGTTTTTGCTTGATAAGCGACAGAACTCTGCCAAAATCTAAAGGAAAGAGTAGGACAATTAAGATTTAGTCATATTGGACCTACATTAAAAAACAGCAACAAAATACTACGTCACACTGGGCAGAAAACTAGTGTTGCAATGGCTTCCATATTGAACATAAGTTACTGCAATTGCTGTATAAAAATTAGATAATGCATGCAAGGTGACATATGGTTCTTTACAAAGAATAGTAGGTAACTCTCCTGAGTACTAGTTTGAGCCAATCACATACAGCAGCAGTGGTAGAAACCTGTATTCAATCCTTGGAGGCCAGTGTGATTTGGTGATTTATTAGTTTGATTAGACACACTGGGATTGGGATTTGCAATGATCAATTCATAAAATCATATTTATAGGACTACTTTTTCAGTAGTATGACAGTAAAGCTAATTTGGTGACATAAAAGATACATGACAAATAATGAAAATACATTACAACTAAAAACTTGAACGTGAAAAATATAGATTTACCTGACCCTCCGTAAAGAGTGCTGGCCACCTTTCAACTGTCTTTCACTGGAGGCTCCAAGGTCACCAACTCTTTTCTTCTCAAGGCAAACGTTGAGTCCATATTCTTGGATATCAGAGCAGCAGTTGGACGACGTTTCTTCATCTCCTCTACAAGTTCCAGTCGTTTGAACTTCGGTAAATATGGATATATTTGGTAATGAATAAGGAGCAAAGCCAATATCCCTATTCAGTCTGGTATCACCATACATTGTATTGTTTGTACTGTCACTGTTTGTCTAACATTTGAGTAAACAGTCTTTTTCAGAGCTAGAGATGCAGTGATGCTTGTGAAAACTAATGTAACAGAAAATATAATACTTTGGATTTAATATTTTCCAATTGTTTATTTCAAACAGAATCATATTTGCGGTGATACAAATGTTTTTTCATATGAACTATAACCACCATGTATTTTTCTCATTATTATTATACATTCAAATTTCATATTCTTTGTATATGCTAAGTACTTAATATACAGTCACAATAGCACTGCACTTAAGTTACTTTATACTTCTACTACACTACATCTTCATTGTGCTTTTTACTTTACTACATTTGTTTGATAACTTTAGTTACTTTGCAGATTCAGAGTATTAATACAAATAATAATCGACTGATACATATAATGTATTATTGATAAAGCTACCCAGCAGTATATAAAGTAGTTGAAATTAGCACCACCTTTACCAGCTGTAACATTACATATTACTGCATCACACATTGACTTTTGTTAAAAATCTTGGTGTGATTTTTGACAGTTCCTTCAAATGTATTAAACAAAGTTGTTCAGCCTTTTCAAGTTCAGCCTTTACTTTGGCTAAAAGTCTTATCTCTTGCTCAGAGAGAGATAGAGAGTTATTAATGGTTTTATTACCTCTTGGTCAGATATCTGTAATTCCTTGTATGTGGGTGTGGAACATACCCACATCTCTGCAGTTTGTACAAAGTCAGTTTTAGGGTTGATTCATTTTTATATTTTTCTGAACATCTACTCGGAATTGCTGCTCCTCTACATACTAACACACTGTTGCCTCAGAGGCAGGACTCTCTGGCTGCTCCTAAATCCTGGATCGAGACCACAGTCGACCAGGGTCTCAGCTGTCAGGGCCTCTCAGCTCTGGAGCTCCCTGCTTGAAGATCTGAGGTTTGCTGAGTATTTTAAATCATTCCTCAATACCTCTTAAATACACCTTTTATTTACATTAACTGCATGTTTTATTGGTTTCCTGCTCTATAGTGTCTTATCCATTTTGTTTGTTGATTTCACTCTATTTTTGAATAGTTTTTTTGTCGTACTTTTACTTTCATGAACTTTTTAAAATATATAATTATCTTTTAATCATGATTATTATGTAAAGCTCCATATACCTTTGCTTTGAATGATTTTTTTTTTCAAAGATTTTTTTGGGGTCTTTTTTTGCTGTTTGACCGTACAGCTGAAACACTTTATCAGGCCTAAAATGTTCGATGAAAAGTAAACAACACTGTGTCCTTTATCTACAAATCCTGATTGACTTAAAATTATTTTTTTCAAGATCATTGCTGTCAATATTATTTATTCGTATACCATGTGTCTTTGACTATAATGGAGGAAAGAGCTTGAAAGTTCATTTAAAACTCAAGTTTATTTTCATTGTTCAGTGTTAAATATTACATTATATACTGAATAATTTGACCCGGCCCAAGCTCTCTAAGAAAACGAGGAAAAACTCCCCAAAATCCTGATGGCAGGAAAATAAGAAGAAACCTCGGGAAAGGCAATTCAGAGAGAGATCCCCTCTCCTCGGATGGCTGGGTGTGCTACAAGATCTGCAAAAGCAGGAGTTCCTCACGTTCTCCTTCCTGTCAAAGATTGAGCAGCATTAGTATTTGAATGACACTGATGCATGACATTAGATAATATTAATATAATAATTCCAATTACTAACAAGATGTTCTTTTGTAGCATAACCTTGTCCTGCAGAATGACGAAGGACTTCCTCACGTTCTCCTTCCTGTCAAAGAGGCAGAGCAGAGTTGGAATTTGTATGACTAGTTGTTGGAATGCTGTTAAATGCTTTAAACTTTTGACATGATTAAGCTTTTTGCAAATTGTTTTTGAATGGGATTTCAATGGAGAAAGTTTTCAAATCCTCTTAAACTTCTTCAACTTTCAAATCCTTCTACTTACTCATACTTTCAGCTACAGACACCATTTCAACTTTAAAGTCTGTCTGACTCACTCAGTACATAAAACTGTCTGTCTGTCTGTCTG
>NW_022282708.1:3519-7002 GCF_004355925.1 Anarrhichthys ocellatus
TGTCTGTCTGTCTGACTCACTCAGTACATAAAACTGTCTGTCTGTCTCTCTGTCTGTCTGACTCTATGGAGAAAATCTTCAAATCATGTTAAAGCTTTCAGCATTCCAATGCATTTTCAGCAGTAAATGCATCTGTTTGTAGTGTTAGTATTATTGAGCCATGGGTGAATTCTGAGCTGCTCCAGGGTAGGCCGCTGTTTGGGGTCTGTGATGAAACATTTTTTCAAGAAATCCTGGCAATCTGGAGAGAAAGAAGGAGAAGAAAGGTGAGGGTGATGGCTACAGTGATCCATCAGAATGTCAACTGAAATCAACAGATATGTTTCTGCTGACATGTTCGTGAGTATGTTTTTCTTACATTTGGACAGCGTCTCACTGATTCTCAAACGGTTTTCCAAGACCTCGGTGGTCTCAAAACCTCTATCACTGTGGAGTGCATTAAAGAGGACCACTCCGATCTGCCACACTGTGGTGGGTCCGGCTCTGTACCAACCAAGACTTAACCACTCTGGGACAATGGAGGAACCTAGAATATACAGACATAATAAGACGGTGAGGATGAGGATGAGGAGCTGTGTCTAAATTTAAAAGTCACAGATGGGTACGTTAGTGAAGAGCAGGAGTAAAGCCAGACATCTTACCGTAGAAGCTGCGATAACGGGATCCTCTCTTGACAAAGCAGCTCACACCAAAGTCAATAAGGCGAACTCGCGGGACGTCCGAGCTGGTCTCAATCAAGATGTTTTCAGCCTTAATGTCCCGGTGGAAAATGTTTTTCCCCTCAAGGTCAATTGCTACATCTACCAGCTGTTTCAGTATGATCTGACAGACAAAAAGAGAGAGAGGTGAGGGATCACAGAGAAGGATGGTTTGACATGTTTTCATGGCTGACTCTGAGCTGACTACAACTACAGAACACAATGTTTCTAAAACCATCTTTAAGCCATAGAAACTGAAATGCACAAGAGATTTTCAGCAGATTGGGTAAAAATCACATCTGTTTATTTTTCTCCTCCAAATAAGTTCAGTTGACCTGGAGCTTTGTCTACCAACTGTTTGACTGCCTCCACTACTGTTTCTTGATCCATCTGAACAATTACTTTGGTGAATACAATGTTACCATGATCAACAGAAACAATGACCTAAAAACTACGAAAAGAAACCTTAAATTGCAAAATAAATCCTTTAGGTAGTCTCCAAGTTCCTGTAAAAAGTTAAAGACACACAAGGATCCTCCAGCAGCTTACCTTGGCCTCCTGCTCTTCTATGGAGTCTCCGTTGCCGTGGATGTAGTCGAATAGGTCCTCGACGGGGATTGGTCTCTCCAGCACCATGATCAGCTCCTGGTCCAGATCGTACCAGTCCAATAGAGACACGAGTGCTGACTGATCAGTCCCCGCTGATCTACTTGTTTTGTCCACCAGTTTCAAATTGATGGCAACCTCTATGGACAGCTTCTTCCCAGTTTCATCCTGAAACATCACAACAGAGTGGATGATGAGAGAGAACCATGATTCATCCATAATACATTCAGAAACAGAGTGCAGTGTTGAATACAGAAGATTTTAACAGCAGCAGGTGTTGCTTACTCACCACGTGTTTGCGGCCAATTTTCTCCTTGGGAATGTATTTGATGGCAACCTACAAGATACAAAGAAGACTTGTGTTAGCACTCCCTGACCATATCGTGATTGTGTGTGTGCAAGATTGTGTGTGTGTAACACTTACAGGTAGATTATCTGCTTTGCGATAGCCACCAAACACAGTTCCATATCCTCCTTCACCAAGCTGATCCTGCTGTTCGTATTTGGCCTCAAATTCAGCTGAACAGACAAACACATATTATGTTTTAATACAGGGTAACACCAATTATATGCTACCTAAGCTCTAATATGAATCCCTCCTATGCTATACTTAATATAAATCCAAATGTTACACTAAAATGAGGTTAAACCTTACATTTAATAATAATAATAACGTTATTTATATAGCACCTTTAAAAACAGAGTTTACAAAGTGCTTTGACAGACAAAGCAGCAAAAGCAAGGCAATAGTAACAACACTATACTGACCTCTTAAGGCATCTATAGCCTGTTTGGTCTTCTCCAGGTTTGGCCTCCTTTTCTTTTTTCTCTTTGGTTCTTCACCAAAGGCGGCGGTCTTCCTCTTACCGAATCTCTCATCCTCCACAGATGTATTGCAGCTTTCTACAGAGGAGGAAAAAAAACCAGAGGAACATCAGCTTGACCATCATAGGGACTAACGTGGAAAATAGACATCCTCCATACTAAATGACAAAATGGGCAGATTCAAAAATAGTTTGCCTGCCAAAACCTCAATAAAAATAACATTTCTCACTGTCCTCTCCTGGAATCTATCCAAGCAGGTAGTTTTATTTGTCCAGTTTTTGACATATCTGTCTCCAGCCCAATACAATGCAATTTAGTTTGTGGTGCTCACAGCATTGAAACATTTAACAGCAACATCTATTTCCAAAAACAGGCTCCTTGTTACTCTGGATAATCTACAATAGGGGTGGGAATCACCAGAGGTCCCGCGATATGATATTATCACGATAGTTAGGTCACGATAGTTAGGTCACGATACGATATTATCACGATGCTGCGATATTCTGAGTATTGCGATATCATAGGCCTATATTGCGATTCATTACTTTTTCAACTTCAAATTATGTCCCCAAAGGAAAACTGTGTCAACATGTTTTATATAATAAGATAAAGTTTTCAGTCTGTTCATCTCACTTCAATCATTTTTATTGCAGCAAAATAGGATTGTCAAGCAGACAGACTGACCAACAATGTCATAAATGTTACATGAACCTGACAAACTGAATGTATTACTACATAGTCCAACTTAACTAAATGCAAACGTGTGGACTCAGTATATGAACTATAACTTATATAAGTAGGATATAAGAGTTATATAACTCAGTATAACTTGCGATGCGTGGACGTCAAGGGCAGAGAGACAGGTATGCACTGCACTCTCCCCATGAGCCTGGCTACTGTTGGCAGATTTAACTCCGTTGTGAGGCCAGATGTCTCTATCTTTGTTTTGACCAACTTCCTACCAATCACGCTGACCCGGGACCTTTGCTGACCTCACCAGAAAATAACTCAGCACCATCTAGTGGACTGAAAAAGTAATTGATTTGATTTTACCAAAGAAATAGTCCAAAAGAAACTATAGTGTGTTTGATAGATTATCCATCCAGGGCACGTTTTTGGAAAGAGTTGTTGCTTTTGAATTTTAAAATGTAAATTGTTGATGCTGTGAGCACCAAAAATGAAATTCGTCTTCAACACCTGGGTGAAATCAAAAATCTCAGACACATCTTTTAAAACCTGAGGAAACCTGGGAGAAATTATCCAAACTATCTGCATAAATTGATACCATTAGAGGGAAGGGAGAATTAGTTTTCTTTGTAATTTAGGTGAACTGAAGTCTATTTAGATCAATATA
>NW_022282709.1:0-5622 GCF_004355925.1 Anarrhichthys ocellatus
GTATACGGCATCTCTACATCACAATTATAAACGTTTTACTGCGTGTCACAATCATATCAGAGTTTCTATTGGCTCAAAGCTCACGTGGGCTGGACTAATGGACACAATATGCTGGTTTTAATGGTCTCCATCTGTAGATATTCACTTTTTAATGAAACAGCAATGATATAATTTATAGCTAATAACTTTGTGGACCTCCTGACGGAGTGCCACAGACCTCACTTTGACAACCACTGATGTTCAGGACGTTTTGATCTCAGGTTTGGACTCATTTCATGTCAGTAACCTCAATGACTTTATCATTTTTATTTGGTTCACAATTCATCCATTTCCTGCCACTTCTACGTGTCTCTCCGTGTTATTTGTTAGAAACACTAGTGTTTATTCTCAGACGTCATCGTGTCCTTCAGAAAACAAACAGTCTGCCCTTTAGACTTCAAAGTAAACTCTTTTATTGTTATTGTCTCAGGCAATTTCATTTTTCCTAAAAG
Organism: Anarrhichthys ocellatus; assembly: GCF_004355925.1. Classification (NCBI taxonomy): domain Eukaryota; kingdom Metazoa; phylum Chordata; class Actinopteri; order Perciformes; family Anarhichadidae; genus Anarrhichthys; species Anarrhichthys ocellatus. The sequence continues at coordinate 492 of NW_022282709.1, forward strand.
TGGATGATGTGATTTAATTTGCGATAAAAAGGTGAAAACATTGAAAGGCGATGAAGTGACAGAAGCAGAAGTCTTATTGTTGTGGCTGACGGAGAAGCCTCTGTACTGACTGGCTCATGGACCCGATGGACTCCATCGATCAGCAGCACCGAGGACACGACGGGACGCTCAGTACTCAGTATTATAAAGTACACACTGAAGGGAATTAACTTGTTACGCTACTTTACATTCTTTACTCTAGTACATTTATTTTTATTTTTACATTTATACATAATATAACGTATTCTTAGGTTCCATCTTTACCAGCTGCAGCATCAAAGTGATGAACACATGAATGAGTCAATCATTATAATTCAATGATATAATATATATTATTCTGCATAATGAGTACTTTTACTTTAGTGCATTTATATCGGTGACTTTTACTTGTAACAGAGTATTTATACGGTTATTTATATGGTATTACTACTTTTACTGAGTTTTTAAAATGTGAAAATTAGAAGTTTTGAAACAGAGATTACAGCTGATTAAGCAAAATTGAGGAGCAGAGAGACAGTAGACAGTGTTGGAATGTACTTTTACTCGGGTAAGGTTTCCAGTGCAGGAAGTGAAGTACTTTCATAGTAGTACTGTTACTACCATACTTCTTCCAGCCCTGGCTGTAGACCATGTGATGGTCCTGCTCCCTGAGGCCCGATCACAGGACTGCAGCATCAGTGCTTCTCTGGCCAATCAACGCTCATGTTTTATTAACGCGGTTCTGGTTTCTGCGGCCACAGTGATATGTGAGAGCCGGAGAACCCGACTCCGGCGCTGAGTGGACGACTCGCCTGTGTGTGCGCGTGTGCGTGCGTGTGTGTGTGTGTGTGTGTGTGTGCCTCCTAAAAAGTCCTTTTTGTTTCTTGGCGTCTGAAACGAGCAGAACTCTGATGTTCCTCTGATGTTCCTCTGATGTTCCTCTGATGTTCCTCTGATGTTCCTCTGATGGGAGGTCGCTGAAGTCGCTGACTCTTTAGTGACAGACGAGCTGCAGTCGGTGGTTCAGATCAGTGATTCACATTATTTATGGATGATTCTTCTCTCTCACTGCTGACGTGACAACCCTTCATTCTCCTCTCCTCTTTTGTTTCCTCCTCCCCTCCTCTCTTGTTTCCTCTTCTCCACTTGTTTCCTCTACTCTCTTCTCCTCTCCTCTCTTGTTTCCTCTCCTCTCTTGTTTCCTCCTCCTCTCTGCCTTTTGTTTTCTCCTCATCTCCTCTCTTGTTTTCTCCTCTCTGCCTTTTGTTTTCTCCTCATCTCCTCTCTTGTTTGCTCTTCTCCTCACTTGTTTCCTCCTCTCTTCCCATCTCCTCCCCTCTTCTCTACTTTCCTCTCCTCGTTTTTTCCTTTTCTTTTCTCCTCTCTTCTCTTGTTCCCTCTTTCTTTCCACCATTGTTTCCTCCTCCCCTCCTCTCTTGTTTCCTCCTCTCTCTTGTTTCCTCCTCCTCTGCCTTTTGTTTTCTCCTCCTCTCCTCTCTCCTTTCCTCTCCTCTCTTGTTTCCTCTCCTTTCCTCTCCTCTCTTGTTTCCTCTCTTGTTTCCTCTCCTTTCCTCTCCTCTCTGGTTTCCTCTCCTTTCCTCTCCTCTCTTGTTTCCTCCTCATCTCCTCTCTTGTTTCCTCTCCTTTCCTCTCCTCTCTGGTTTCCTCTCCTTTCCTCTCCTCTCTTGTTTCCTCCTCATCTCCTCTCTTGTTTCCTCTCCTTTCCTCTCCTCTCTGGTTTCCTCTCCTTTCCTCTCCTCTCTTGTTTCCTCCTCATCTCCTCTCTTGTTTCCTCTCCTTTCCTCTCCTCTCTTGTTTCCTCCTCCTCTCTGCCTTTTGTTTTCTCCTCATCTCCTCTCTTGTTTCCTCTCCTCTCTTGTTTCCTCCTCATCTCCTCTCTTGTTTCCTCTCCTTTCCTCTCCTCTCTTGTTTCCTCCTCCTCTCTGCCTTTTGTTTTCTCCTCATCTCCTCTCTTGTTTCCTCTCCTTTCCTCTCCTCTCTTGTTTCCTCTCCTCTCTTGTTTCCTCCTCATCTCCTCTCTCCTTTCCTCTGCTCTCTTGTTTCCTCTCTGTTGACTGGTGTTGTGATGGGACCATTTAAAGCTTCACTATTCATGAATCCTCTTCCAGTCTGACTGAACGCAGTATTTGTATTTATTGCTGCATCTTCACAGAATGTACCAGAAACATGAAGGTAGAGAGATGCACGAGGCTCCGGATCTGTTCTCCTGTAATCTCTCGGTCGAACACCCCGTCATCAGATGTCACCCGACTTTTACACACCTCTAATCTTCATCCGTCGGGGGGGAATCCCACCGTCCTGCAGAATATGTGCAGAGAGCACGCTCCTCGGAGAGGCTCCTGAGTGAGCAGAGTTTAAGAGGAGAGGTGTAGCTGTAACCAGATATTGCAGCCAACTCTGCAGGCTTCATTAATCCTCTTAGAGCGAGACCCCGATGAACCAGGTCTCCCTCTCCTTATCGGCTGCCTCCTCCTCCTCTTCCTCACGTTGCCTTGCTTCCTACATCTTCCCCACAGAGCTTATGGGTCTTAAAAACGTTGCATTCTAGTGTCGTCTCATTGCATTTTTCTCTAAACCTACAGTTGTTTTTTTGCTACTGACAGCTGTCTGACTCCACTAAGCGTCTCTCACATAAATGTGTTTTTATGAAAGCAGAACATTCTGTGAGGATGTGTGCACCTCATGCATTCCTCAAGTCATTCAAGCAATGAAAAGATAAACTGAATGAATCATTATTCTCTTAGGTTGCTCACTAATCTATAATATGTCAATTATTAATTTTAATGAATTGCTTTTGTGCGACTACTTTCATTATTCTTTTGTTCGCTCGGCTTTTGTTTGTTTTAAACTCAACATGCTTTTTATTTCCCCGTGTTTGTGTGTGAGCTGCTCTGTATTTACACTCAACCGTCACTGATTATTATTATAATAATAACATTCATTTATACAGCAATTACCTTTCTGAAGCTTCAAGTCGATGATGCTTCACAGATGCATTTGTGATGAAATATTTGACGGACGCCGTAGATGCAAAGCATTGTGGGACTAAAGTTATTTAAATGCAAACATTTGTTTGTGTTGGAATGTTTCTAACTGGTTGATTAAACCAGATAATCTCTCAGTGACTGAGCTTTAAGAGTAAGAAAGGCAGAAATCTGTTTTTATTGTTATGGACAACAAATCCCATGAAAAGACCAACATGTGTTACGTTAACTGTGTTACTTTGGTTCCTACTGAAGTCATAAATCTTCAAAAAGACATCTCAAATAAAAACAATGTTTTAAATATTTGATAAAAGTCTGAGTGATCCCTGAAACAGCAGCTCACTGTAGTGTTTATCACACGAACAGGAGGAAATGGAGCGTTTGTTGGGGACTACTTTCAGCGGTGGATGAATCCACATCTGGGGCTCTAGACAGTACAGTCCTCTACCGTGTGTTCATGGTTTTGTGTTTTTAAGTTAAGTGTTGGTCTTTTCATCACATTTATTGACGATATTAAGATAAATATCAACAGACTGATCCTGAACAGAACAACATATTTCACAGTTCACCCTTTAAATGAGACCGACGCCTCTCTCCTCTCACCTTCTCCATCTGCTGTCTCCCCCCCCCCCTCATCTGTCCTCTCCTCTCTTTACTGTAGAAACATGTATTTCATTTACTGTTATAAAGGTCTCAGGTTCAAGGGTTTCCTTAAAATGGCAAATTTAGACCAGAATTCATTTTAGATTCCGGTTCATTTCTATCTAGTCAGCATCCACACATGGAGGACACCGTCAGCCTCAGCACCAGAAACAAAGAGACTGCTGATGGGCTGAAGACCTGAGACATGTCTCAATCAACCAACCAACCAATCAATCAATCAATCAATCAATCAATCAATCAATCAATCAATCAATCAACCAATCAATCAATCAATCAACCAATCAACCAATCAATCAATCAATCAACCAACCAATCAACCAATCAATCAATCAATCAACCAATCAACCAATCAACCAACCAACCAACCAATCAATCAATCAATCAATCAACCAACCAATCAATCAATCAATCAATCAATCAATCAACCAATCAACCAACCAACCAACCAACCAACCAATCAATCAATCAATCAATCAATCAACCAACCAACCAACCAACCAATCAACCAACCAACCAACCTTTATATGTACAGCACCTTTCATACAGGTTAGTGCCGTTCAAAGTGCTTCACAGAGGATTTACGAGCTGAAACTAAGAACAATGTGGAAACAACAGAAAAGAAAAAAGCAATTTAAACAATTTGAGACAAATGCATGTGAGACACTAAAATGAAAGAAAATATAATCAAATAGATTCATTTATTAATTTATTTCTATATTACTGTTTTTATTTCAGGCTGTAAAGTAGACGATGTGTAATCTAATCCTTTTATAATCTTCTTTTCTCTGATTTGGACCTTTAATCAGACTGAGATAACTTAATTAAGGTGTTTACATGACGGCTGCAATTATCACAGCTTTACCTCAAATCTGGTTCTAATCAAGTTGTTAGCTTGTAAACACAATAACTGTAGGAGGGAAGATGAAGGCTGCTTTTAACCGCACACACACACACACACACACACATGCATTAAGAGTGTGTCACCTGCAACAATCGCTGTCTTCCTCTTCGTCATGCTCTCGTGTCCCGAGCTTCTTCTTTAACTCGTATTCTTTCCTTCTTAACTTGTGTACACTTTGTAAACTGGGTTGTTGAGTGTTGGGAACAGAACCAGCTCTGAGGTTCCACTGGGACGTACGAGAGACGTCTCTGGATCTCTGCACACTGAAGATCCACAGCAGCACATTATTATTAGATTGTTGTGGAATTTTCCCACTCTAGCTTTTTAATTATTTACTGCTCTGCACTCGTATCTCACATGCACATGTTTTCTTTGCTTGCTGGTTATTTATATCCCGGTGCATCATTTTGGGAATTGAACCATGTTCCTGACGCCCCCTTAATGTTGGACGAACTCACCTTAATGTTGGATGAACTCACCTTAATGTTGGATGAACTCACCTCAATGTTGGATGAACTCACCTTAATGTTGGATGAACTCACCT
>NW_022282709.1:5632-7165 GCF_004355925.1 Anarrhichthys ocellatus
CTTTCTTTAGACTCGACTCTCTAAAGACTCAACTGTACTGAGATCTGTCCTGGTAACGATCATCATCAGAGCTTTGATATATTGTATAATGTTTGTTGTCATTGTTGTTGTTCCCTGCTGCTGGCTGCAGCAGGGTCCTCTCAGTCCTGGTTCTGGTTCTCCCGTACCTCACTTCCCTCCAGCGGGTCCAGCAATACGTCCTGGGTCTCCAGCAGCGTGGTGTCGGTGTTGACTCCCAGAGAGGAGAAGCTCTGCTCCTGGAGGAGGAGGAGGAGGAGGAGACGCTGCTGCTGCTGCCGGGAGCTGAGCTCTCCTCCTCCCTCCAGAGACACAACATTTAGTTGCCGAATTACTATTTATTTATTTATTTATTGCTCCTGTTCTTTTTTATTATAGCTAAAAGCTGATTCACTAAATGTTTCAGTCAAAAGACTTCAACACTAATTACTCAGCTCAAACCCCTAATTAGAATAATAAAATGTTGCTTCACAGCATCTTAATACTTCCTTCTTCTTCCCTCCATCTCAGGCATCATCCACCAGATGAAGGGGGAGTATGAGACGGCGCTGAAGCTCCACAGAGCCCACCTGTCCTTCGCCCAGGAGCTGAGTGATTACGCTGCCCAGGGTCGGGCCTACGGCAACATGGGCAACGCCCATCACGCGCTCGGCATCTACGACCAGGCCGTCCGCTACCACCGCCAAGAGCTGCAGATCTCTCTGGAGGTGACCCTCAAGCCACGTGGAGCTACGCTCGTGTTGGACAAACACCAGCGTCACGTCTCTGTTATGTCTTTTTTTCTCAGGTGAACGACCGTCCGTCCCAGGCCTCCACGCATGGTAACCTGGCCGTGGCCTACCAGGCGCTGGGCGCCCACGACCGAGCCCTGCAGCACTACCTCCACCATCTCGCCATCGCACGGGAGCTCCAGGACACCCAGAGCGAAGCCAGAGCACTAGGCAAGAAGAAGCCGGAGCACTTGAGGACAGAAGAGAGGGGATTTATTCTTTTTTACTGATTCATAACTATTCTCCTCTTTTGCAGCAAACTTGGGCAACTTCCACAGCTGGAGAGGCGAATACGCTCAGGCCTTGCCGTACTACCAGCAGTACCTGGCTCTGGCTCCGGGTCTGCAGGACCTGGAGGGAGAAGGGAAGGTTTGCCACAACCTCGGCTACGCTCACTACTGCCTCGGACAGTACCGGGACGCCGTCAGGTCAGAGACCGAATCCATCTCATGAAACACAAACGTTTTATGACGGGAACATGTTTGTTTTCACAGAGGGATGAGAAACTGACTATTTTAAATTCTAGTGGAGATTCCAAAGTTTAAAAAGATGCCAAGAAATGTTTCTTACAAGGCATCTTAAATATTTCTATTTGATTAAATGTTGCAGCCATAAAAAAAACATGGAGTGTTGGGGCTTGATTCAGGCGGAAAACTGAAGCCAAAGCTTCTTGTATTAAAGCTGCATTCTCTCTAGTGTCCTCTGGTTGTATAGAAGTCTATGAGAAAATGACTCTACTTCTCTC
>NW_022282710.1:0-149 GCF_004355925.1 Anarrhichthys ocellatus
GAACGTTACAGCAGCTCTGTGATGAATGAACGTTACAGCAGCTCTGTAATGAATCACTGTTACAGCAGCTCTGTGATGAATGAACGTTACAGCAGCTCTGTAATGAATGAACGTTACAGCAGCTCTGTGATGAATGAACGTTACAGCAG
>NW_022282710.1:159-5159 GCF_004355925.1 Anarrhichthys ocellatus
ACAGCAGCTCTGTGATGAATGAACGTTACAGCAGCTCTGTGATGAATAAATCAAACCAATGAGATACGTCACCATGACTGACGAGAGCATCAGTCTTTTTTTGCAAATTAAATGTAATCTTTTAACATTGATTGGTGGCGGATGTCTAATCAGAAAACACTTATATGTGCATGAACACATTTTTGACGCCTTCAAACAGTGTCAGCATTTGACTGAGCGGTACACCTGAAGCCATCCACCACAAACCAGTGATGAACTGCAATTAGAGAGTCCACCACCACGCCCCTGTGGTTTGTTGGCTGACACCATCTTGGTTTGAGACCATCGCCATCTTGGTCTTTGGCCGTCAATATAACAGCAGATCTCTGTCGCTCTCTTCCTCTCTCTCTCTCTCTCTCTCTCTCTCTCTCTCTCTCTCTCTCTCTGTTCACTGGTGAAAGCAGAAGTCAAAGATTCAGATGAATGATTTATTTTTTCTGTTGTAAATATCAACCTTCACTTGTCTTTTGTTTGTTCACCACACACACACACACACACACACACATTCCTGGAAAGTGATGAATCACTTACCAGTAACATAAAATTCACAGGTCAATGATAAGGGCATCCCATAGTTTAATGTGTGTGTGTGTGTTCATCTTTAAATATCTGCAACATAAAGACCCCTCCCTGCTGCTCCTCACCTCATCATCTGACCCCGCCCCCTCCTGACATCACCATTTAACACATCGTGAGAACAAAAGCAGCTCATACGTTATGAATTTATTTCATGTTATCATCTATCCATCTCATCTTTTATTCGTCTCTCTGATCGTTTCACATGATTATAAGTTAATGTGCTTTTTATATCAGCTGACAGGAAGTAAACACATCATACAAGAAAAAGTTCAACAATGAAATGCAGTCGTAGATGTTTATTCTCCACTCATGATCATGTGTGAATACAATAACTGAGTTAAACGGAGGAATAAAATATAGAAATAGAATAAGGAGACACTGATTATAGAAACACTGAAGGAAGAAACGAAATAAAAATACACAATATTTACAAAGAAGAAAACATACATTTACGTATATATTTACAGTACAGATGGTTTTCACTGGGTAATGGCAAAATGAAAATATGATACATGTTGTCTCCTTTGTCTTCTTCAAGCTATGAATGAAGTGGACTAATTGATTCATTCAGTTTAAACCGTTTGTTTAGTGATGCTTTCAAATCCAAATGTGATATTCTGCAGAACACAGCTGATGTGTTTTAAACACATATTTATTCATATTTACATAATATTTAGAGTTTACTGCATTATTTGACCTGAGGAGTCAATATGTAAAGCTTAATCCATGTGAGAAGAACTCATGAATCAAATGTTTTTAATGTTACTGTGGGTTGTTAAACGGCTTTTTCCTTCCGTACCTTGACATGTGTTGTTGCAGTCAGCTTCCATAGGTTTAAATATATATATCTGTATATGTTTTATATATATTCCATCTCTACCTCCTCTCCCACCTGGTTCAGGTCGTGTTCTTGGTCTTTGATTTAGTTCCTGAAACAAGATTCAAAATGTGATCAAAAAGAAATAAGAACAATTATTACATCTTATACTCTAACTTCAGCTTCACTGGCGGAATAACAATAATACATAATAACAGAATGACTAAAACCAAAGAATAAAAACCCAATAAAAAGACCAAATAAATATACAAAACCAGCATTTCCATAGAGATGCTATCAGCGCCATAAAACAGCTGTTGTGTTATCATCGTATGCATTAATTTTCATTTCATTACATTGTTTGATTGTACTGCATATATGATATATTATGTGTTATTACAAACATTCACACATTAAACATGTGTGAACCAATCACTGGCTCTCTCTCCGGACCTCTACTTGCCTTGTTTCCATGGAGACGAGCTGTCTGCCCCCCCCCCCCTCAAATTGACTGTGATTAACCTCTTAGGACTATTTCGATTTTTTCCCATGTTCAAGTCCGAGGTGCAGTCGACCCCCATCGACCCCCCCCGTCTCTGTCCTCTCTTCTCAGATTGCAGGTTTAAAATGATCTGATCAAAACAAATGTGATTCCTTTGTGAGCATGTGATTCTCCTCCTGTTGCCTCTTAAGATGCATCAGCATCATTATTCAGATCCTTTACTGCAGTAAGTGTACTAATACCACAGAGTGAAAATACTCTGTTACAGTAAGATGTAAAGTATTCAAACTGTATTATTACTAAAGCATCATGTTAAAGCAGGATTTACTCTCGTGGTTTGTTGAGCTGGAGCTCATTTTGAACTATTAACGAATGATCATTTTCATCATGGATTCATCTGCTGATTGTTTCCTCCATTAATCGATTGATTGATTGTTTATAAATAAATAAATAAATGCAGGAAGTTTGTTTACAACAAGTGATTTGAATGAATGTTGAGCAGATTATTTCAAATGATGTCTGTGTCTGAAGAACAACTTGCATTCTATACGTAATAGTGCAATTAATTTATTTAGCAATAAAACCCTCAAAAAGATAAACGCAGCGCAGTCATGGTTTCATTTTATTTTAGCTTTGATCAGCGAGTCTGTAACAATCTATAACACACATTCTACATAAACTATAAACAGTTTAATTACATTATAAAAACGATTCAGTGAAATGAATCATGCCTTGTTTCTCAGTGTTTTTTGTGATGGACAGATATAAAATGATGATTGTTGGTAATATGAATGTTAATATCGTCCAATGCCATGTCTCCTCTTGAGGAGTTGATAACATTACACAGGTTACCTGTTACCTGAGACACAGTGTGTATTGTTATATATTACATTATATTCATCATATATATCTGTGTGTCATTCTTGTCCCTCAGGTGTGACGGGACTCGTCCACCTGGACGAGAACGGAGACAGAGAGACGGACTTCGCTCTGTGGGACATGATCGACACCAACACCAGCACATTCCAGGTGAACGGTGATGCCTGCTTATTTAAATGCGAGTGGACATCATCATCGTGTTAAGGCATTAGAGCACAGAGCTCTTTGGATTCATATGGATTGATATGAATATGAAAAAGCAGGAAAAAGCATTGAGCTACTTCAAGTTAAGGGAAGTTTAAGTTACCGACTACAATCTTACTACTGCAGTGCGACGCCATTAGTTTAACCTGTGTTACTATTACTGAGGCGCAGGACAACTGTTTTATTACCCACTTCATCTCATCTAAGTTTGTTGAAGAAGTCTGAAAAAGAACAAAATGGAATAATGAAGGAGAAGTTTTATGAAACAGTGAAGCCACAAAATATCCTCAGGCTACGGTGGAGAAGTTAAAAGGTAGTCGGAGGAGTGAGATCTAGTTTGTCCTCGACCAGGACTTCACACCTCCATCACAGCTGGACACCTCCTTCTCTTTTCATAGCCTCCCTCACACGTTCTAACACTTTCTGTCATTCTTCTTGTCTCAGTGTCAGTGTGATGGTTGGGTCTGTGCTGTCTCGTCTGTGATCCTTTGGATCCTCAAGTCACCAAAGGAGTCACAAACCAAAAACATATAAGAAAACCTTTATTGTCAGTTTAAAAGAAAAACTGGTCTTGCATAAATCTAAACAATCAACAATTTAACCAAAAAATAACACAAAAACAAACATTAAATGACTGGGTATCGTAATCTGAAAAGTAACTACAACTGTAGAGCAGTAAGAAGTAGTGGCGTAGACTGACGTCACGAGACAGAATCACGAATGTGAACTAGTCCGCCTGGTGTAGATGGCCAATCACAGCACAGTAATACCAGCCAATCAGCACATTAGGGGCGGGGCTTGGCCTGAGTGATGGAAAAATGTAAACGAACTACAGCGAGCAGAGATGAGCTGATTATGTTAATCACACGTTTGTTCTCAAGAAACAGTTCTTCTTTTTAAGCATAAATATACCGTCCAGTTCCTTCATGACTGAGTCATAGCGGCTTCAACAGGAAGTTCCACATCGCAGGACTTTTACTCGCAGGACAGTCATTTAGTTTAGTGAGACCTGAATACTTCACACCAGTGCACACTGACATGTGCTTTAATAGCTCAGGACGTGCGTCCCTTATCTCCCGTTGATTTATTTCTTAGTTGTTACTTTTACTTAAAATGTTCAAATGTGTCTTAGACGGTTTGCAAAGAACTTAAAGGTTCTTTTTGGAGAATTTAGGACGTTACTTACTGGCCTTAGGAATAGGCCAACTGCACATATATCAGACATTAAAAAATCGATATGCACGACATATTTGATACGACCACAGAGCTTAGCATGTGAAATGATTATTTAAAAGGCAAAGAAGCGCGTCATCTGCATATACTCTGACTTTCATGAACTGAAGTCCTAAAATCGAACAGCTTACGTCATCTTATTCTTGGTCTCGTTTGTTTTATTCCAGATAGTTTTGGTGTACAACAGCTCAGAGGAGCAGCTGACTGCCACACCTGGAACAACGCTGCACTGGCCGGGTGGAGTTATACCTCCAGATGTTCCCGTCTGCGGCTTCAAGAATGACAACCCCGTCTGCCTCACAAGTCAGTGCAGAAAACAAGTTAACGTTCGTCAATCGTTGAGCAATTTAGAATGTTTTCAGTTCAGTATGCTTTCAATACTTTAATATTCATTCATGGTTGGTAACATATTTATTAGTGGTGTAATGGATGTGAACCGCGGCTTAATAACAGTTTAACGTTAACCATCAGAGTGTAAATAAAGTTTAACGTTAACCATCACAGTGTAAATAAAGTTTAACGTTAACCATCACAGTGTAAATAAAGTTTATCGTTAACCGTCAGACTGTAAATAAAGTTTTAACGTTAAACATCAGAGTGTAAATAAAGTTTAACATTAAACATCAGAGTGTAAATAAAGTTTAACGTTAACCATCAGACTGTAAATAAAGTTTTAACGTTAACCATCACAGTGTAAATAAAGTTTTAACGTTAACCATCACAGTGTAAATAAAGTTTTAACGTTAA
>NW_022282711.1:0-6989 GCF_004355925.1 Anarrhichthys ocellatus
GGCCTGTGTAAGAAAATAGCAGTAAACTATGTATTATAAAATCATGCATTGCTGTTATTATGCCCTGGAATGACTGATCACTATACTACTGTTTGTGGTAGAAACTGGACAGGACTTAAAGTCTGGATAAAGTAAAAATAATGTGTTCCGAGTTCGTCACTCCACGGAAAAATGTGTTATTAATCACCCAGCAGATTTGTTTATACAATTAGGTTTGAAAACCGTGGAAAGAATAAGCAATATTCTCTGCTCTGAAATGATGGTCTGAAACCACGCCCAGTCATGGGTGAGGGTTGATTATAGTTGCTGGATATACCACATGTCGGCCATCTCACTGCTGCATGCTACTTTAGCATAATGTGAACATGCATGCTTTATGGGCTGTGCTTGAGTACCACAGACTTCCAGTGGCCGAGCCCGCTAACTTCCGCTTTAGCACTATGCTAACTTGAATGGGGATCAAATAATTCAATCGCACAGCTCTTGCAGACTTTCCAAATGTTATTGGACCAAATTCATCAAATTCGGACAGTGAAAAGAGTCATTTTGCTCAAAATAATTGATCCACTGTTTAACAGTAGCGTCGGAGTAGCCAACGGCAGAGCCTATGACGGAAGCACAAGTTTGACTGGAACATGCATGCAACACGCTTTAATGCACACCCTGAATGAAAGGCACAGAGAGGGCCCATAAGGAGACCTGCAGGGCCGGTAAAAAACTAAATGGATTCTTTGACGGTCCACAGGGCCACGGATGTAGAGGCCCACTGGAATTTGTCCCGATACGCCAGATGGCCAGTACACCACTGCTAGCTAGCAGGTTTTGGTAAGTTGGTGTTGTAACTGACGGTTGAGCAGCAAAACCACTGATGCTATGTCTCTAGTTGTTGTATCGTGTTAGGGGAGGGGTCATGGCTCCAGTGCATCATCTAGCCATGATTTCAGCCCTGCCCAAAAAACCCTACACACAAAAATGGTGAAAAGCTGTAATGGTCTACCTCCACCATTCAGTACTTTCAATTTGACAGTGTTTTGGGGCAGCACGGTGGTGCAGTGGTTAGCACTGTCGCATTACAGCACGAAGAACCCGGTTTCAATCCCAGACTAGGGACCGTCTGTCTCCCCGTCACATACTGGATCGGGTTAACAACTAGATGGAAATAGATGATCTGCTGAAGAAACCAGCCGATATAAGAAGATGGATCACAATCTTTTCCTCTGTTTTAAGCAATTATCTTCTAACACGTACAATGTGTTTAAAAACTAATCTCTGGAGCAGTACATGTCATGCACCATGAATCTAATAGGACATGCATATCTATCAAAATGTGGTTTAGACAGTTGTTAGATATACTTCCATCCATACAGTAGTGAAACTATCATTCAAGAGCAATGTAAGACGAAACATCACAGACAACAGATCTGCAGGTAATACTATCAAGTTCTATACTGAAAAGGTGAGTTTGATATTGTTTGTTTGAGAGTTTTTTCCCCCAATAAGACCAGTCAACAACCATGTTGTGTATGATTTGTTAGGAACTGTGAATTAGAAATTGTGGGTTAAAACCTGGTTGTTACAGTTGCCGATGATTAGTGCATCTGCAAGGACGAGCTGCCCAACCACCATGCCTTGTTCTAGTGGAGGCACACTTTCCTCCTGCAGCCGATTGCTGGTGACAACAACAGAATTGTTGTCATTCAGAACTACCACTGGATCTGCCTGTTTTACAAAAAGAGAGAAACAACAGTGAGCCACAGCTGATTCAATGAAACAGGCAGCAGACACTTCACAAAAGGGACTATTTGAAATTCCTGATCTCAGTCCAGAAAGATGAAATGCTGCATTACTGTTTTTATGTAGGCAACCAACTCTCACACAATTATGGGTTGTTACTATATTTTCATAAGATACATCGAGGACTCAGTGGACCTCAGGACAATCTAATCACACAGATTTGCAACCTGCATTATGGACAATGAAATAGACAACATTGAAAGGACTAATGTGCCGTGTTACATATGGAGGGTCAGTTACCTCTACAAAAGCTGCCACTTCCTGGAGAACCAGGTTCCATTCCAATTGGTCCTCTGTGTTGAATCGCTGTGTGTAATCTTCAATTTCCTCAGATAACTCCTGCAGGTAGCAGACAAACATGAGGTTCCATCAAGGTTCATGCTAATTTAAAAATACACTTTTTTCAATTCATAAAATAGGTCTCATAGAAATTTCAGGAAGCAGGCAAACTTTTCCCAGTATTGTGAAAGGGGAAAGTGGAACGTTTTGTTGTTCTTCTTAAAGCCAGTGCATTCATTTTGATGTCTCACTAAGGGATTTTCTCCCCACGTATTCTCAGAATAGAACAGTCCTTCTGTTGAATCCACTTGTCAAAGAGCTGCTCATGCTGGATTATAATAAGGAGTTGGAGGCAATGGGCAATGAGGCGATGAACGTTGCTAGTTTTAGCACCACCGGCAACAACAGTGGCTACGTCAGATTAAAAAAACAAAAGAAAGTCCAAACACTAGACACAACTCTTCTCTAGGACACAAGTTCTTCTAGCTTGTCTCCAGTGTCGTTATCCTCCATCTCTTCTACAGAGCCTCTCCCAGCTGTTAACAGACTGTTATGCTACTAGCTAGCAGCTATGACATTACCCACCATGCCATTCAGCGATGCAAATGTGTAAATGAACACAGATTCGTTTTACAAATTGTTTATGTGTCACAAATTGATGTGTGCCATGGTGTTTTATGCTGTTAAAGAGTTAGTTGTGGGTTATTTATTGTTGTGTTACAGTTCAAACCATTAATGAGAAGAGTACGCTCTGAGGCCGTAGCGCTCACTGCGGTCATTTTTCAGTATGGCGGTATATGAAAATGAACATCACAGGGCAAATTATAACCGGTATACCCAGCACTGTGCTCTAGGCAACGATGGATGGCCCTTCGGGCCAACAGAGAACTAAACTCATTTTAAAAGCTTAAACTGCACCAATAACTCTAATGGTCAATTTAAATGAATTATAAAAATGCTGCATAGGTCTCAAAGGATTGTTATTTCATATTCGAAAATATACAGGTGGGGGACTACTTTCATTTCTAAGACTCCTGGTGGACTCGGGGTTGAGGCCCCAACCATGAAACGCAAAGTCCTTGGTTTGTGTTTGGTTTGTTGCATGTCAATCCCAATCGTCCCATAGCGAGACACTGAGATGAATGCTATGAATGGTAAATGACGGGTGCAGGAGATGGCTTCATGCTCCTCAGAAAACCAGGGGTGCAAAAGTTTTGATCACTCAGTATAAATACAAAAAACTTTCATACCTTCACCAAAACTTTGACTAGGTCCATCTTGTTCAGCAGTAAACAGACGACTATGTAGCGAGCATAATATCGAAGCTTCTTCACTACTAATTCTGGCCTGATAAGAAATAAGAGAAGACAATATGAACTTCAAACAAATGCACATTAAAGGACAAGCCCATTTAAAGCCGAGGTCATTAAGGCTACTGATGACACTGATGGTTCATGTTTCAATTCAGCATATTTGTGTTTTGCATATAACTGATAATCTTAGTTCGCTTGCCTGTGTCTGTGATTGAGAAATGTAAAGAATAAGTCTGATGATTCAGAATTGTTTTTATTATGTCATACATTATATTATATTGTCAACAAATCCCATGCAGACCAAAACCAACAACGAATCCATCTACTAACTACTAAGTATTGTGTTTGTATCAAAGCTTGATATGTCTTCTTCCTCTGTGCCATAGAGCTCCATTGTTACTCATTAACATACATCATGAGCCAAGCTGTTGCTCTAAATACTCACCAAATCACCAAATGTGGATTAATACGCTGCTGAAAATAGTCCCCAATTAATGCAATATTTCCTCCTGTTTAAATACCATTCACTAAAAACTATAATGACCAGTTGTTAAAGAAAACAGTTTATCCAAACCGAGCGTTTATACTATTTGTTTTTAAAAGATCTACATCTTCAATAGAAACCAATACACTGGTGGCTGAGAGCCACTGACTGACTAGGGAAAGTCAAAGAATTGAAAGATGCTCTTTTGGTGGGATTGGGTGACAATAACAAAAATATAGAATATAAGCAGCCCTATCCTATAAAACTAGACCCTAGACACTACATTTGCTGCACATATCAGTAATCTATGGATTAGGAAAAGTGATATTTGGCTCAGTTTTTGAAAAAAGCAGAAAACAAAAGAAATCTTTAAAATGAATGGCCAAGGAATTTATTATATACCAAGCAAAGGCATCTATTTCCTGAAATTGCAACTCACAACATTTGAAGAAAAAGATTTGTGGAACTTACCTGTCCTCTTTGTTGACCTGAAAGTAGTAGGAGCGCTGACGGATGGCTGAGTAGAAGGAAAAGGCCTCATTCAGGTAACTGGTTTCTGAGGTACGAAGGCTGCCAGTCAGGATGAGAAAGAAGAAGTTGTGTTACTATCTCCGGAGTGGAGCACAATTCAATACATTCATAGCATTTCAATTTCATTCGTTATTCCCCCACCCTGTTATCTAAATTCCCCTTCACTAAGCCCTTTAGCTCTTAGCATTGCTGCACATACTACATGAACCAAAGTAGCAGGTCCGCTTGGACAGTCTGAACGCCCCAGACCTGCTGCTTTGCACTTATCACTGTACTCGCATGATCAAAATAGGGCCCACTGTGTTTCTCAAAAAACACAATGGACCTCATGCAAGAGCACCGCTGCCTTCTTATCCTAAACCTCGCTTACTTTCTTGAGTGTTTCACCAAACTCTCTTAACTGCACAAAATTGTCAAAAATCTCTATTTTCAGCCTGATGATTGCCACCTGTTCATGAGGAGGTGAACCTTTGTGAGATTTCATCATCAGCATAAGTGTCTTATCATGTGGTGGATGAATCAAATTTCAACAATTCATAAGAAAATTTCCAAACTTCAATGAATATTAATGAATCTTTTTTAATAAAAGAAAGTGCTTCAATACAGTTATAAAATAAAACACTCCATCCTTTAGTAAAATAAAGTGCTCTAAATTTTGCTTTTAATGTCGAATTCCTGTTTTTTGGACGACCAACAGGCGACCCTTCCCCAAAGTTTCCCCTCAACACGTGTATTGCTCACTCATTGGCTGTAGCTCCTCGACAGGTCACATATTTAGCCTGCTAGTATCCAGCCCAAGACATTTGTCATGCAGTATATCTCGTGTCTCCCTACACTGAACATGTAGGAGTCGTGCGCACAAATGTACCTCAATTATCTGTGCCATACCTTGATTTTGAATAATTGTTTTAATTCTATATAAACTACACTAATGGATGATAAGAGCATACAGTAAATCATGAAATCATATTAAAATAATGTATTCAGTAATAATAATCTATAACTGAACAGACAACAGTGAGACAGAGATGTCTATGTCTTGGACGAGACATAATTTGACTTACTAGTAGTGGTAGTAAAGCTGTCCAATTTTGGATGCAACTTCCCCAATCTGCCATCTCTTCAAGCCATAGCGACTGTCCAGGACCTGCCTGTCAGTAAACGAAAACATATGATACTGAGCACCAAACAATGAAATTATTCAACCAGAGTGGGACAGAACATCTGGCAAATGACACTGTGACAGTCATCACCTATGACATGTGCATCGTCTCTGTGTTAATGAACTGACAGACTTACACTATGTCTCAATTTGGCCTCATTGAGATTTATTTGCATCATATTTCATGTGAATGGGAATACAGCGAACACTGGTCCTAACAAGTTTGAACAGTGCTGTATTGTTTGTAAACCCATCTGTAATATTTTAACTTGTGATGAATCATAACACCGCCCTTAGTTTGACAGCCGATTGTACTCTGAACTACATACATGAAACACAGCAGCCTCCATCCACCTATTCTAACCGGGACAGCAATAAGAGATGGAAATAACCTGTGCTGCTGCTGAAATTTCCACAGCTTAGTGTAGACGTCAAAAGTCCGTCCAAAGTAGGACTGCCACTGCTTGTGTCCATACTGAGGCAGGTCTCTGCAGCAAAGAGCACAGTAACAGTCAGAGGAGAGAAAAGAGACACAGTCAATACAGAACATCTTTAAACACTCTCCAATCAACCAGACTGCACCGTCTGCATTTTGGGATTTTCAAGGAAGATCTCTGACCTTTTTGGTTCTTTCAAGGGAATCACACTTACTATGCAATCATTTGTACACGAACGTGAATGCTTTCAAATACTTACTACAATATTTCACAAAGACTGATTAGTTAAAGGCCGTTTTGCCCTTCGTAGAACTCAAGAACCAATTTCCAGTTCCATTCCCAATTTCACTCTTAGAGACTAACAGGACTTCAGTAGGTACACTCGCCTACAGTCAAGATGATCTTCCCTGGTTGATGGCTGGTGAGTGTTAAATATTTTTCATGAGATATGCTGCAGATTTTGGGAATGCCAATCTCTAGGGCTGTACCCGAATCACATTTCTTTTGATTAGAATCTGATTTGGCTGTTGAAGACGAAGATTCGACTATTTGTTTAATTTTTTGTAGGTGTGAGTTGCTGTGTCATCACCATTCATATCTAACATATACAACCAATGTTTTTATCATTGAATTGTTTACAAGAGCACAAAGTTCATCTTTAAAAAAAACAACATCTCGACTTGATGATTCCATAACGGATGATTCCACTCATGGACTTTCAGAGGGCAGCCCCACCCATTCCTTTCTGCTCACTCATACAGCCTCTCCACCGAGAGTGTTGCCCTAACCCTAACCCCACCCCTACCCCCATATTTAACCCCGCCCGCACCCCTACCTCCATACTTAACCCCGCCCGCACCCCCATATTTAACCCCGCCCGTACCCCTACCCCCATATTTAACCCCGCCCACACCCCTACCTCCATACTTAACCCTGCCCGCACCCCCATATTTAACCCCACCCGCACCCCTACCCCCATATTTAACCCC
>NW_022282712.1:0-6989 GCF_004355925.1 Anarrhichthys ocellatus
GTGATAAACTGAAGGATGAAGTGTTCCTTTATGTGTTGATGTTGAATATTTCAGTACTTTTTACTTGTAGTGGAGTATTTTTACAGTGTGATATCAGAACTTTTACTTAAGTAAAGGATCTAAATACTTCTTGCACTACTGCTGACAGTAATGCACAGAAACCTACATGAACTTTTAAGGTTCAGCAGCAAAGTCTTTCTTACATCATGTTGATGTTGCAACGTTACACTGGCATTTTTCTGAGCGTCTGTCACTGATTGACCAACAAGACCATCAGATTTCATCATGTCAGTCTGTGTTTCTCTGGAAATGATCTGTGGATACAGTTTAAAAAATGTTTAAAGGTGCTGCTCGAGTCATGAAGGACGTGCATGAGCTCATTCATGAGTAGTGCTGCAGGATTCCCCATTTACTTTACCTTTAATGTGTATTTAAGACAAGTGTAGTGACAGTGCTGCAGTCTCTGGACCACATCTGCACGCACCTGCACACGCCCATAAACTTTGTAAACAGTCCATGTGTGCAGGAAGGAGTGTGCGGAGTAAAACTTATTCTTACCGGCCAGGATCGCCTTCCCCGGGTGCGTGAGGTTGGCTTTCCCCGCTGGAGCTGCAGCCGCCAGACACCCGGGTCTGTAAAACGGGCTCACGAATCTCGGTTGTCCAGACATGACTGCGACACCTCCGGCTTAACTTTTCTTTATTTTGTTGTTGTTCTACGTGTCAATACGGACGTGCTCGGTCGCTTCACACCCGATCAGCACGCTTCGAGCCCGGATCCAGTCTGGGAGCGCCTCGTGCAGGAGTCCCGATGCACAAAACATTGACCGTTGGACTTTCAGGTTCAGCTCCGGAGCTGATAAAGTTACCCTCCGTGTTGCTCAGAGGCTGATAACGTCGAGTCAGTGTTCACTCCGGGCGGGGCCGGACACGACACTTCCCCCCCACGGGAAAAAAACGCCATGTTTGTCACTAACATTTAAGGAGGACCGGAGAGATTCTCTGCAAAGAGCTGAATTACTTTAAATACGACGGATCGCCTGTAGAGGGCGCTGTTTCTCACACTGTTATACAGAGATAAATACAAATATAAAAATACTCTTGTGTATATATTTATATACAAGAGTATTTTTACATTTTTCATTCATTTAAATACGACTGTTTCTCACACTCTTATACAGAAATAAATAAATGTGTAAAAATACTTATATATATATATATGAATAATATTTATATATATGTAAAAATTAAATGGAAAATGCCAAGTACCTCAAAACTTGAGTCAAGTATATATATATAGTAATATTGCTACTTTTTCTAACATCTGAGTACTTGTTGCACCACTGTGTTTGGTACATTTTATACAATTGTTTCTCTTTAAAAGAACTTTGATGATTATTTCATATTATATTTTTATATAATTATTATAATCATATAAGTATTATAATTTGTATGGTCGTCACTGTATTACTACTACTACTACTAATAACATAGTGTGGAGAATTTCAGTATTAAACGCATTATTAGTAGGATTTAATAACACCCCTAGTGGTGAGTAGAAGTGTTACAATAATAAATATGTTAGTCACAATATGTTTCCATATGGAATGTGTTATAGGTTTACAATATCCTTACTTATAGAGGATATTATATGTTACAGTATATTAACTCATTGAATGTATTAAATCATAGAAGTATAGTCACTGTAGGTATTAAAACACTAAGAATAGTTTTGAGGGTCAGATAGGGATTGTGAGTGAGGTGTCAGACATGCAGCAGCAAATGGAGGCGACCTCATCGATGGAGGATGGGGCCAGAGGGACGGTCAAATGCCAAGCTGACCAGCAGGACAGAGAGGAGGAGTCCAAGATGTTTTGCTAAGGGATCGATAATGGGAGGGGACAGGATTCAAATGAAGCCAATCACTAATCGCCACTGAGGGTCATTCACACGTTTTATGACAGTATCGGACACTTTCAGACTCTCAGGGGATACAAAAGACAATGTTTGAGGGAGTTTACCTCAGATCACTGCAGCTCTCATTTTCAGCTAACTGGCCGGACTGTGAGGAGATGCGTGTATGTGGTCTCTGCTCTCGAGAACATTACTATTGATAGTTAATTCAGTTTGTAAGTGAACTTTGTGTAGTACATTAAATATTGTTTTAATTTTGAACCGGGTCCAGCTCATTCTTCTGATGCGCGTGCGCAGTAAGAAGCTCGCAGCAGAAGAGTACCTGCGGCCTGCAGGCTCTCTCATCCTTTGTTCTTAAAAACCTAACAATAGTAATAATAATACGTATTATTATTTATTTATTATTGTGATATTTGTAATAATTACAATAATGTGATTATAATAATTATATAGAAATATATTATGAACCTCAATGACCAGGGGCTTCTTATAAATACATTATAAATATTTCTGTGTCCTTGATAAACTTATTGATCAATTTCTTGATCTTTCTCTTCAATTAAACGTTTCTATCTGGTGTACAACTACTCGGTTGAGGTTTTAGCGGATTTGTGGGATTACTATCTTGCTTTTGTATCGACTCTTTGTTCGTCTTTCTCACCGCTACTGCGCATGCTCCATATGTCTCCTTCATTGTGCCCTATAGACACTACTAAACTAAGCTAACTGTCAATCCACTCAGCAGCATCACGACAGGGACATATCCACAGACTCCTCCTTCCAGACTCCTTTAGCACCGGTAAGGAGACATAAATAAAAATAAAAATGAATCTTAAAGCTTTATAATACGTCATAACAACGTGTGTTACCAACTGCTGTCTAGATAACGGTTCGTTTCTCTCCAAGGTTAGCCTAGCATCGTGGGCGATTTAAGCTAACGGTTCGCTGTTATGTAATGATGTTTTAGCCTTGCAATGTACAGTTTAATCCTTGGTTGATGAGGTTTAATAGTGCAGAGATTCACGTTAGCCACGCATTTAGCCACTTTATTAGTGTGTGGCTAGCTAGCTAGCTAGCTAAGCTGCAAAGGTGTGTGTGTGTGTGTGTGTGTGTGTGTGTGTGTGTGTGTGTGTGTGTGTGTGTGTACAAGCAGAATGCAATGAGCAGTTAATAACTAGCTATACCAGTTAGTCAGTGTCCATCTGTCGTCTCCTTTTTATTGCTAGTTAGCTAACTGTTAGCTTGTTACTGCTCACACAGCAGCTAGCTAGCAGTCACCCCCCACACACCTCTGTTCACCGGCCCATCTGCTGTCCTTTGTCCCAGAATAAGATGCTGCACCATCACTTTGTAAATGCTTGAAGATATAGAGACTTTCTGTAAATGTAAGAGCAGCTGTTCAGTCAGTGGACTCATCTCCAGCAGCAGCATCACCAGCCTCAGGGCCCTTCATCTTTACAACCTTGAGAGCCTTTTGTTCTGATGCTTGAGCATCTGCTAGCTCAGCTATTTAAAGTATTTCTGTATATATTTGTGCTCATATTCTGGGTTAAATGCATGTACATATACACATATGTTTGTGGCTTTATAGCTTTCATTGTCGAGCCCATTTGCTGTTCAGCATCCCAGCTGCTCTTAAGGAACAGCTTGTTCCCTTTCTGCTGGAGCTCACCTGCAGACGTGGTTCTTTGATTCTATGATATCTATTGAATTGTTTAAAGTGGATTGACTTTTAATTTAAATGTAAACTGTTAAAGGCCCTGTGCTTTTCTAGAGGTGCACCATCATGGTGGATGACGTTAATGTGACCGTCTCCCCTGATGATGAATATATTAGATTCATCTTTATTGTCTGAGTTCAGGCACCGAGGAAAACAAAAAATGCAGTTTTGCATCTAACCAGATGTAGCTATAGATCTGATATACACAGTACTGTCAGTGGTTTACAAATACTCTGTATTTCAGCACAGCGTCAACAGTAGTACAACGTCTGTGTATGTGAGAGTCTTTATAGTACAAGTGCAGTACGTAGTGAGTGTGAGGCAGCAGTCCTCCTGTATCCGTTTATTTATTTCCTTTATCTACATTAATCCCTCACAAGAAGAAGAGACGTATTGTTCCACATTTAGCTGCTGGTTTATATCCTTTAAGCACTGAATCATGACGGCAGCGTTGTAAATGTGAGAGTCACTGATCTCATTACCGACGTTCTCTCCTGCAGCACGATGGCCGTCCCTCCTTCATACTCGGACCTGGGCAAGTCCGCCAAGGACATCTTCAGCAAAGGCTACGGTGAGTTCAGTCTGAGCCCCAACCGGTGAATCAGGAACCGGTAGAACACGCAGCCCGTTCTTTAACGTACAGACGGATGATGCTGGTGCCAGTGGGGCAGATTAAATACAGTACCTAGCTTTAAAGTAGGTATGTAATATCAAAATATGAACAAAATAACATTATTATAACACGATGTGTGATCGTTAATGATTACATTTAATACGAACAAAGTTACTTTATCACAATGATGCAAAAAAGTATAGAAAAATCAAGTATTTTTATTTTGTAAAATGTGACTCTTCAGTCGGGACACGTTAGCTTAGCTTAGCATAAAAGCCTGGCTCTCTCCAAGGATTAAAAAATAAATAAACATTAACATGTTGTAGCTCTTCTGTTTAATCTGTACAAAACCTGAAATGTTAAAAAGACAAGTTGTGGTTTTACAGGGTAAAGACGAGACTTTATGCTAAGCTAAGCTAGCCGTCTCCTGGCTCCAGCTATTTTCTCTATTGCTAATGATTTATATAAATCCTAAAATGTTCCTCTGCATCTTCCTGCTCTGGATTTCTACTCACCTCCTCTGTCTGTGACTGAACCAGGCTTTGGAGTCGTGAAGCTGGACCTGAAGACCAAATCACAGAGTGGAGTGGTGAGGAAGCTTTTGTCATTTGTCTCTCGATGCTTTCTGCCTTCCCTTGTCCTGCATACCTCCTAAAACGACCCTCCGCTTCTACCTGAGCTCCTGCTGTAACCCGGAGCGTGAAGGTGTCGCTGATGCAGATCTGCTGAACTTGTTCTCCATCTTAAAGAAACACGACTATGAACCCCCGTTAGTGTGTTTGTGGCCTGTGTGTGTCTCCTAACCGCTGCTCTGTCTCCATGCTGCTGCTCTTCTGCACCGGACCCTAATGTAGATGGTAAGAAGGTGTCAGAGCTGCTGTTTATTCATCATAATAATAATAATAATAATAATAATAACCACCGCCATCGTTTGTCCTTGTGATGATTCACGCAGCATGAATATCTGTGTTTGTGCTTCCCATGTTCTGTCATCGCTCACAATCACATCGAACTTTTCAAATGTCAGTCGAACGTTTCCTCCAGTTTTTAAGCCATCTTTTAGTTTAGTGCGACATCTTCCATCAATGAACTCGAGGCTTAAATCACAACTTTCATCTCTGAATTATATGAGATTGATTATTTGGACGACGTAATATTTTGTGACATTACAAAGTTTTTCACGATACGACCGATACGAGACGATATCTGCTCATTTAATTCAGTTACATTTATGTCAACTCACTAAAAGCACTTTTTTAATTCTGCGGCTCTTACAGACGTTTAAATGAATAGAAATAATAAAAACGTGAATGTTTAGTCATAATTTACATCATAATATCAACATTCATCAGTCTTCTGTCCATCTTATGTTCCTGGTGTCCCGCATGGATTCATGTTCAGTCTCTGGTCGTCTGTTGTGTTTTATTGACAGATTAATAATGATTTCACATTTTGTCTCAGTCGTGTTCTGTTGTTTAATGTCTGTATGTTTTGCTCATAATGCTTCTCATATTTCATAACTAGGGCTGTACCAAAAGTCTTTATTCGACGTCTGTCGTCATGTTTTATGACGTCGTCACCCTAAAAGATAAAGTATTGTTTGTTATTGTGGTTCTATGAATTAAATACGTTAGTGCAGCAAGCGGGAGAGTAATATTGAGGTTATGAATAAAGTGATTCTTCAGATTAAACAAGTCTTTAGTTTTTATGAAATCAACTTTCTTTAATGAAGATATTAGTTTTTTTTAAAAAGCCAACAGATACAGATTGAAGCTGAATATTTAGTTATGTTAGAAACATACAGACTATTTGGTGCAGCCCTCCAGATGATAATCTGACCTCCGTCCTGATGTGACTGCATCTCATCGACGTCTTTGTACTCATAACCGATGTCCTCCCGACAGGAGTTCAACACATCTGGATCCAGCAACACGGACACGGGGAAGGCCGCCGGAAGCCTGGAGACCAAATACAAGATGAAGGAGCTCGGCCTGAGCTTCAACCAGAAGTGGAACACGGACAACACGCTGGCCACCGAGGTTACCGTGGAGGACCAGGTCCGTCATGACTGACTCACTTTCTCTCACTCACACTCACACACACACACACACACACACACACACACACACACACACACACACACACGAAGGTTTAACACTTTACTTTACCTACAGCTGACTCAAGGACTGAAGGTTGCTCTGGAGACGTCTTTTGTACCAAACACAGGGTGAGATGACGTTTGTTTGTACGAATCTTTGATATTTGAACTCGTGGGATCAGAACTGTGGGTCAGACCTTAAGCAACAATGAACATTAAGAGATGACCTCACCTTTAACCCTATGAATCCATATTCTCAGTAAGAAGAGTGGAAAGCTGAAGACTGCCTACAAGCGTGACTTCGTGAACCTGGGCTGCGACGTGGACTTCGAGGGTCCCATCATCCACGCCGCCGCCGTGTTGGGCTACGAGGGCTGGATTGCCGGCTACCAGATGGCCTTCGACACGGCCAAGTCCAAACTGGCCCAGAACAACTTCGCCCTCGGGTACAAAGCCGGAGACTTCCAGCTGCACACCAACGTGTGAGTACTCACCGATTACAGTCCAGAAGAAGAGAACATAGACTCTGAAACAACTTCCTGTAAGAAGATCAGTCGAACATCAAGGTTCAGACCAGACGGAAAACCTCCGGTTCTGTCGAGTGAAGCCAAAGCTTCCTGTGTTAAAGCTGCATTCTCTCTAGTG
>NW_022282713.1:0-6989 GCF_004355925.1 Anarrhichthys ocellatus
CACACACACACACACACACACACACACACACACACACACACACACACCTTGATTCACACATATGAACACACTGTACACATGCAAACACGTTAGGCCACAGAATTACAGCACTGTGCCACCCTGACACACTTACTCTCCTGACAGAATACCAACTGAGCATTAAAAGAACAAACACACCGTAGATATGCACACTAAAAATGATCTACTCCATAACCTCATAGTTGAAAAGGGAGTTTGGATCACGTTCAAAATCGTTTGCAATAGAAAACATTAAAATGCGTTTCAACAGCCTCCAGAAAGTGGGTGCGGAGTGATTCATTTATGAGTTGTGGCTGCGTGGAGGGAACAATAGCAATTGCAAAGGTTTAGGCTGTTGTGCATATAGTGTAGTGTCTTGTCATAATCTCCTAGGTGTGTTGACATTATCTGCTCACCAGTTTTGTTCTTTTCAGTTACAGATTTACGACTGTTACAGTTTGATGTGCCGGTGTTCTGATGTCTGTGTGGACTGCTTTGTGTCACAAAGGTGCTCCCTTCACATTGTGTGTCTGTTCTGTTTCTGTTCTCTGTTGTGTGCTTTTCGCCAATAATGTAAGCAGAGATGCAAGAAATCCAGAGAGGGAAGGTTGGTCCTTCCAACTGCCACATAATTATTTGGAATAAAGTTAAAGGTGCAAGATCCGAGATCAGGAGCATTTCCATTGACTCTCAACTGCTCTCAACATGGTGACGGCCAGCAGGCAGGCAGGTCTCAGCTAACAGTGCAAACTAAGGCGAAAGTGCTGACAGAGCTAACAGCGTTGACCTGAAGGGGAACCCGAGGGTGGGTTTTATGCTTCTGCGGAATGGCGTTATCAGCTGTAACCGCTGTAAGAAAGCAATGCAGAGTGGCGGTCGTGAGCTCACATACGCTAATATGCACTAAAAGCATGCACGGCCGGCCCGGCTATGTCAACAAAGAAAGGAGAAGCTCGAATAACAACACACACAGAGGGAGAGCAACTTCCTTCTCTGCTCTGGTGGACATTACTCCTCTATATCAAAATTGTGGATCAAAAAATCCTAAAGCAGATTAAAATCCTAGCAGTGAGGAAAATGATATATATGCACACCCGTTTGCTCCTTTCTCAGGTAACTATATGTGTTTCCTTTTGTAGTTCCGATGGATGGACTATTATTAGTATTATTTGCAAGAGTAGCAAGAAGAAGAAAAAACGTGCACAGATTAGGAAGTATGCTGATATCTTAGAAGGTTTGTGTTGATCAGCTTTCTCTCTGCCAAATAAAATACCTTGGCAGCACTACATTACCCATTACAGCATATTATTCTCTTCGGTATACACAGTGATTTAATGGCATCTTACCAACCTTTTACAACTTTTATCTCCAGCCTCTTTATTATTTTGTAGACTGCTCTCTCCCTCTCTCTCTCTCCATCTCTCTCTCGTGGTAGGCGGATTTTCCGCCAGCAGGGTTTAGTTGATTCTCTATTGATTTGTTGGAGGGGCAGAGGAGGAGGAGGAGAAAGTGAAAGGGGAGGAGTGGAGGAGAAACCCCGGCCTGCATGGTGAGGAAGAGAGAGATGTGATTGTGCGTGTTTGGGACGAGAGAGAGGAGAGCACAGTGATCACAATCAAGGCGAAAGTCCGACCGTGGAGCGAGCGCACTTAACAATCACGTGGGGCCGTGGATTAGTACAGGGCGAAAAGTAAAAGTGTCGTCGGAGTGACTTCTACTTGTACTTTGTTTTCCTCCTCTCTTTGCCTTTCGACACCCTCCGCCCTGCATTCCGCGGAGCAGCTGTGTTTTAATGCCAGTACGCACCCGAGGTGGAGAAGAAGGAGAGAAGAGTGAGGAAGAAGAGGCAGAAGAAGAAGAAGTAAGAAGGCCTGGACACCACCCGTCCTCGCCCTTTGGAGGTCCGTCCACTCTCCCCTCCTGGCCCTGCATGGACGGGGATGGGGAGAGCCGGATGCTGTTGCCGCGGGGCTGAGCGCCTCGCCTCCCCGTCTCCGGTGCGCCGCTTCCGGCCGCTGCTGCTGCTGATCATCGCTCTCTGCTGCGGTGCTCACATAGGTAACTAACTACACTTCAACACTGCAACAACTAGTGTGTCTCGCCGTCATGATCGCAGTTTATCTGTAATTTTACGCACTTTTCGCATAAAAAAACTGTGCGCTGCACAAACTGCAACCGCAGTAACATTTACGTTCAGTCTGTTGCATTTGGAAGTGATCAGAGATCAGGCTACTTTATTGGTTATTAGTATGCGTTTGTGATCGTTGCATGGCCGATCCTTTTCGTTGGGCCCAGTGCTGCCTGACAATAGCTCTCTCTCCAGCGGTAGTGCAGCAGTCTGAGCACGGATCGAGTTTCTCCTCCTCTCTCCTGGGCCGTCATTCTCCTGTCTGCCCCTAATGGCTCATGGAGGAGGGGAAGAGAGGCTGAATCTCTCCTAATGTCCACATCTAACAGATTACAGCTTTACTCAGAGCAATATTGAAACAAACAGAATCTATCCTCGCGTAAATCTGACCATAAAAAGTTAGGATCAGTGCTGCACCGTGTTGTAAATCTATTGTGGAATTCAGCTTATGTTCAGTTGCATGATGCAAATTGATAAAATGTATCTTAAGAGATAGTATCAAAGTGATTTAAGTTACACAAGGTAGACTAAAATGCCTTTCTGAATAACAATGTGTTGATTTTGTGCTTTGAAATTTGTGGTTGTTTGTCTAATAAGCATAAAGTCACTCAGCCCAATTTAAGCCACATGATGGACAGAAGAAGAAAACAAAGAAGTAAACAAAAGAAGAGTGAGTTCACTGAAAGCCTGAAGTAAATAAGGTGTCTGTAAGGATCACTGACACTAATCGCTCCGTCTCTGTGGCTATACAGAGGCCACTTACTTCTTTACCACATTGTTGGTTGGTTTTAAAGTCATCATCACAGATGCATTTTTCATACAGTGCAAAAAGCAGTACAATGTCCTCTTTCTGGCAAACAGCCTCTTTTTTCTCTGTATTGCTGTGTGTGTGTGCAGGGGGTCGGCTGTTGAGGCGGCTGTCTGTTGAGCAGTCACACCTCCAGTAATTAGTTTAACACAGCTCGGGCAGCGGGACAAAACCGCCTCTGCACGCAGCCTGGTGGGAACAGAGAGACCCACTTCACGTTAAAGACCCTCTTGGCACCTACTGCTACACGCGCGTCACCTGGAAAGAATGTGTATTATTTAGTCTGTTGTTTTATTTGCTATCACTTGGACATTTCAAAGCATTTATTTCATTGTCGCTCCAGTCGTGAGCTCCATGTGTCTGTTCAGACAGCGAGGCAGGAATGGCTGAGTTGTTGAGTATTGTTTGCACTCCCTGAGTGTCTGGTCGAGAGAGAGAAAGAGTGCGTGCTGTAGTGAGCTCCTGTAAAGCTTTGTTTCTCAAAGCGCGGAGGGCTGTTTGTGTGATTTGAGCTCAGTGTATGCGTGGGTGTGTGTGTGTGTGTGAGAGCACACACACAACAAGGTGATCAATAAGCACTTCACAAGCCATTCCCTCTGCTGAGAGATGATCCCAGTGGATCCTTTCCTGATCTCCGGAGATCAGAGAGGCTGCCGGATAGAGAGACAAAGAATCGCTAAACTGAGCCTGAGAGATTCGGCCGGTGGATCTTTTGACCTCTGTCTGGCGGTGGAGAGCGTGCCTCGGGAGACAGAGAGAGGGCTTAGGGCTGAAAACAGAATACAATAGTGCTACAATATGTCAGAATAGTGCTGATGGAGGGAAATACAAAAATCTGACAGCAGATGAGGCTTGAGAGGAAAGAAGAGACGAGACCTGGGAGAGGGGGATGGAGTGAAAAAGAGGTTAATATTGTGGTAGGACATGGAAGGAGTGGTGTGGGCATTGCTGGCTGTTTTATTGTGTCTATATTAGAGACTCACCCCAGGGGATGAAACAAACCAGGCTCTGGATGTGTTGAACGGCTCTCATGCCTCAGCTCTTCACATGAGGAGTTCTTTATTCTCCTCTTAACAATATTTTCAAGTCAATTCAGTCTTTATCGACTCAACTTATTGCTTATTTATCTGCATAGATTGGATTTTCTTTTAAAAGTACAGCTATGCGTGCTTAAAAAGGACGCTGAAGAGCAAAAATATGAAAATTATGCTTTGATTGATCTTCCGCATGAAAATCCTCCTTCCTTTTTGCGTGATGCATTCACAGGGAGGCAAAAGTGCAGGGTCATCTGGTGTGAAACTTCAGCAGATGCTTGTCATCAGAGAGGTTTTAACCTTTATATAAGTCAGCGGTTTGAACCCGAGTTCTTCAGTTACAGGGTCGACTCTCTTCTCTGCTACGTCACCCTGCTGGGAAAACGTTAGTGAATGAGAGCTTTTGTGTGTTTTTAGAGCAGCTCATGATTCTGATACCCCTTCGACAGAGAATAAACCCACTCTGATTAGATTGGGAGCGGTATTTAGGTACTGCGGGGCAGATAGGAAGGAAAGAAGGAGGCTGTTGGTGCGCCAGTCAAAGACACAATGTGTCCTCAGTGCTCCGACCGTCTGTACAGTGGTGGTTGGCATGGACGGCAGCCTTTGCTTGTGTGTGTCTGTGGGTTGGTGTCAGTATTTAACAGGCAGGAGAGAGATTCTGAAGCGCGGTGTAAGTGGGGGTCCGTACCTGCGCCTTGATTTCTAAAACTCGGAGCACTACTGCCCCCAAATGGTGGCGCCCGACTCCGTCATGCCCCAAAATCAAAGAAGAAGAAGAGCTGGAATGTGCTGTTTGCTTGTGTGTGTTTATGTGTTAGTGGTTGTGAAGTGATGGTGTGACGTTAATGGAATCCGTCGATTTCAGTAAAAACCATGCACTCTCTGGTTTTGCTCGGCCATTAGGAGATCATACCACCATCTGAAGATCACTGACTGTGAGTTAACGGAAGCACAAGCAGCATTCTTTCTAAGACAGCTATTTATTTGTGTGTGTGTGTGTGTGTGTGTGTGTGTGTGTGTTTGCGCGCGCGCGCGTGCGTGCGTGCGTCCGTAGCTGGCCATACACTGCAGAGCCTCTCTCTGGCATAATCTAATAGGAGCGCCCTGCGACTGATGCATTAGGTCTGGTCTCTAATCTCTCTCTCGCTCTAACTCCCTCTCCCTCTCTGATGATCTATGATATAAAAGGATGGTTTGACCCATGTTATATTCAGAAATACAGCAACAGATAAAACATCAGGGACAATTTCGGACCAAGAAATGTGTTCCTAATGTGTGTACAGGGACAGAATAATCAGTCTTTTGGATGCATCAGCCTGCTCTGGTGCTCATAGCTGTAAACAACCATTAAAGTCACAGAAAACTAAAAGTTATATCTAATAAAGGTATAATTGCTTAAGCCACACAAAATCACAAATAACCACATAATTCAGTCAACATATTTCTGACAGTCTCAACAAAATGGAACATAATACGCTTTGGCAGTGTGTTTGTGTACATAGCACACCTTGTACTGTCTTGCTCTCTCTTTACACTGTTTGTGTTATGTGCACCCTGGCTATATAAGAAGTATTATCTCACTTCTTGTGGAAAAAAAACCCTTCTTTATCTCTTCTCTCTGGCTGCTCTTTGGTTTATTACACTTCAGGTTTATTGCACTCACAGCGGCACTACTGATTCATCAAGACATTGAACCAGCAGATGGCTCTTTTTTCCAATTTTATTAGGTTGGATTGTACCGGGTAGCATTGTGTCTTTAAGTTCAAAGTAACCTTAGTTGTCATCTGAGTGCTCATGAGCTTTGTATCTCTAGTTAAATCCAGCTCTCATAGTAAATACCTACACTATCAGACGTGTGATGATCTTTAAGGCCAATTTAGCTGGTCCCCTATCACTGTTACTGTTCCTGTGATGATATCACTTTTCTCACAGTATTTCTGCTGACTGTCCTCTCTAGGTCAGTGCCAGGTGGCAACCCCTCAGTGCCGTATCCAGAAGTGCACAACCGACTTCGTCTCCCTGACCTCCCACCTGACTCCGGCCGTGGATGGCTTTCACACAGAGTTTTGTATGGCTTTACGTGCGTACTCGGCCTGCACCCAGAGGACCGCCAAGTCCTGCCGGGGGAATCTGGTCTTCCACTCGGCCGTGCTGGGCATCTCAGACCTCATGAGCCAGAGGAATTGCTCCAGAGATGGGCCCACGTCCTCCACGCACCCCGAGGTCCAACACGAGCCCTGCAACTACCACAGTCGCACCCAGCATGCCCACACCCACTCCCACACCCACGTGCACGCACACACGCACTCCCATGCTCAAGGCCACGACCACGGCCGTGACCACGGCCACTCTCGGCCCGTCTACCTGTTCTGCGGGCTGTTCGGGGACCCACACCTGAGGACGTTTAAGGACAGCTTCCAGACTTGCAAGGTGGAGGGGGCGTGGCCTCTCATCGATAATGACTATCTGTCGGTACAGGTCACGAATGTTCCCGTGGTAACTGGCTCCAGTGCCACAGCAACCAATAAGGTGAGAAGAGAGAAAATGGGTTTTTGGGTTCTAAT
Organism: Anarrhichthys ocellatus; assembly: GCF_004355925.1. Lineage (NCBI taxonomy): Eukaryota > Metazoa > Chordata > Actinopteri > Perciformes > Anarhichadidae > Anarrhichthys > Anarrhichthys ocellatus. Next base: position 6,556 of record NW_022282713.1, read on the forward strand.
CTGCTGTTATTAAGGCTGAAAGAGTTTCTTAAGTGAGAGCAGCTGGTGTAATCTAGTTTATGTGTGTGTTCGAGAGAGAGAAATGTTTCTGTAATGACCTCTAAGTTGCTGTTCTGTGCCTCAGAGTAAGAAATCTTATCAGTGTGAGGCTAGAAAACACGCTTGCTCTCCCTGCTCTACTTCTCTCTCTCTTTCTGTCTCTGTGTCTCTCGTATCCTCGGGCTCACAGGTGTGAGGCTAACGGCTCGATCTTGTGACTATCTCTTGTGACTGAAGCAGTGTTGGAAACCTAACTTGGTTTATGGCTGCATATAGCCTGACCTCTAATAACATGGAATGAGATGTGAAAGGACCCACTGTTTACTCATGTGTGTGTCTGCAAGTATTTGTGTGTGTGTGTGTGTGTGTGTGTGTGTGTGTGTGTGTGTGTGTGT
>NW_022282714.1:0-6988 GCF_004355925.1 Anarrhichthys ocellatus
AATCAGAAAGTGGCCAACACCCTGCAAATAATCAGACTTTTTGGATTCTATTTTTATCATAACAGTTTTGTTATTGTTGACAATATATATATATATATATAAATATATCAATATAAATATAAATATAAAAGCTTGAAAGAACAGAAACACGCATCTCTTACCTGGAGCTCCGCAGTCGGCGCAGTGACTGTTGACCGGCCGCTTCAACAGCTCCAGCAACGCCTTCTTGTTTCGGTCATGGTTTGACATGTCGGCACGAAGTCAAACGAGGGTCTCTTCTTAAACGATGATGAATCCGCGCAGTCTAATCTAAACATGGTGGTCACATAGTTTCACACGTGGCGAAATGCAACAGACAGAAGAAAATGGCCAAATGAAAACTGGAACTTGCGACAGATTTCTTTGTGGGATGTCACAACACAACGCAGGCGTCCAGCTGCGCGGTGTGAACGACAGTAGACGGAAACAATGTGGGGTTTTTTGTCACTGGGGGCTGTCCTTTGTGACATCTCCCTCTGAGCGGGGCCCTCACAAATACAAACGCTGAGGCATCAAACTGAGCCGAAACCGGTCTACCAGCTGAGCACATAGTGCGCTCAGAGCAGACAGACTTCATTTCAGGTTCAGCAGTCCTCCAACAAACCATCCACCCTGTAATCACTGAGATCAGCTCAGGAATCACTATACAAAGTATTCAAACGCATACACGGTGAGACCATCTCTTTATTTAGTTGTTATAAACCTTTATTTGGTCACAACAGATACCCACTGGGAATAATGTGTACATATTCAAGACCGAAAAAAGATCAATTGAAAAACAAAAAAACAAATGTGAAGGTGATTTAGGGTTGACACGCTTTTAAAAAGATCCTGAGTGCACCAACAGTACTTTGTGTGGAGAATGACGCTGTACACACAGCCTTTACAAATGATATTTTACATGTTAATCTCTTACATTAGTGATACACACTTGCTCCTCAAAATACATTTCTACAAGATAAAAAACACTTTGCAAAATGGAAAGCGGTGTCAACATATAAAACACTACTGTACAAAAAAAAAAAAAAAAAACCTCTTTAAACACAGCTTAATATTACAAAAATCATATAAAGTAGAAATCTTCAGTGCATTCGTTGAAAGCATCATAAGATGCGCTGAAAGCATTTGAGGTTGTTCAGCTGTGAGTTTCTCCAGGTGAGAATAACTTTAATATTCATTTCATCTCAAAAGAAATACGGGGAACCAGGAAGTCCTCTTTGCACACGCAGCTGTGACCAGCTCATCTCATGTCGAGGCCACGATCATAAAAGAGACAAAAGGTAACAGTGACGTATATTGCTGCCGGACTTTATCCATCCTCGTGTCACAACACCAACTGTAAAAGTGTTTTTTTTCTTCCACACCGACAGCCGAAATGCACGGACCCTATAAAGTGTGGCCCCTGTGATGAGGAGGAGACTCTGTGGTTCAGGGGAAGTCTTCAGCAAGCTGCTGTTGAGTGCTTTTTTCAACACCCAGGTGGATCGCATCGAGGTAGTGCAGGAACCTGGAGGAGGAAAAACAAACAGCTCAGTTTTCTGTGGACCCATTTCATCAGACGTTGCATTTGTATGTTTGAGTTGCACGCTCTGCACGTTTATTCTTAGCCAGACGCTTGGTGTCAAAACAAAGACATCATTATACGAGTCAGCTACTGGCTGTCTGTGATGAGAGGGTATGTAACCACATCCTGCCCACACTTCAAACAAAGACATAAAGGCGCAGGCCAAGTGACAAACTATAGTTGCCGCGTGCTCACCTCCGTTTAACTTTGCCCTGCTCCTTAAGCCGCTCTGATCTGCAGATGGTGCGAAGGGCTGGCAGGTAGTCCAGAGCAGCTGCTGGTCTGTTGGCCGGAGTGCCAAACACTCCTCTGAACATCAGCCTCTCCATCACTTCTCTCCTCCGCTGGACCAGCCTGGAACGCATCGACACGCATTACCTTTCTTTGCACTGGTTTAACTGGTCAGGGTTAGAACGGGGCCACAGTGCATTAGGTCCACATTGTACAGAGGATGATAATGCATAAAGAGAGACTAGTGAGACTCACTGTGGTTGACAGGGACCGTCCTGAGTGAAGCTGTAACCTTCCCGATGGGCGGCCACAGGGAGGGTGAGTTCTGCTACAGCCTCCCGCCCCACCTCCCCTTCTAGTTGCTGGACTTTGTTCCAGGCCTCCGCTACCGAAACCCGACACTTGTAGAAGCTCAGAGCCTCCACAGCAGCTGGGATCTCCAGGACGTGCTCCCCTCTTTCCCAGCTCCCCCCGTCGGTCTCAACCCTCGACTCGTCCGTCATCCCGTCTTTCACCACGGCACTGGCCGGTGACATCCCTCTGGGATTATCGCCCCCTTCCGGACGAACCCTCAAAGAGGAGTCCATGTACGACATGTCGTCTAAAAAGTCAGCTATTGATTCGAGACACTGGGAGACCGGGAGACTTCTCACCCGCTCCTCGGGAGTCAGCGGCTTCCTCTTCACCGTCTCCGAAACTAAACACTCTTTGATGCCTCTCTTTGCCTGAGGAGTGCCCTGCGGCTTGCAGAGAGACAGAAAACCGTCTTCTGAGTCCGAGTCCGAGTGCAGTCCGTCCTGGTCAGGTAAACTGTGCCACTTCTTGCTCTTCCTCATCCTGCTGGACATTTTGATCGGACTGCCGTCGTCCGAGCAATCCGCCGATTCCGCCGTGTGCGGTGACCTGGCCTGTGATGGCGGCTCTTCTGGATTAACAGAAGGACGGTGTTGTAATGCACAAACAGACTGCTCTGGTTTGAAGGTAGAGGTAATCAGCTGTGTGAGTGGCAGAGGTAAGAGCGTCTCGAAGTTGGAATAGAGCAGGTCCACTCCTCGTCGCTTGCTGTTTGCCAGTAGCTCCCAGCACAACATCTCCTCCGTCGGACTCTGTTGACAACACACACACGGTCAATCGAGTACAACAGGAACCAAAGAAAAGCTCACTTTACACATGTTACTCTCAGCGGTGTAACGTGGTGAATGAAGAGTTTACCCTGAGCCGCTCCCAAATGTCTCCCTCAGGTTCAACATTCAGCAGACCCAGCATGCTCTCAGTGCAGCCGGTGTCACAGAGAGGAAGAGCGTCGGTCACTGAACACACAGACGGATTAAAGATGGGATTAAAAGGTAGTTTATTTGTAAAGCAAAACCAAGTGATCAACATTACTATTCCAACAGTTTCATAGGCTTCCACCAGCTCATCTTCTCACCCTGTGTGCCGGTGTGCGTCAATGGTCTGGCGACGCGGCGGCCTCCTGCGCTCCGGGTCCAGAACTGCAGCTGCAGTAAACTCTGCCGGATGTCACATCCGTTGAGTCTGAGCAGAGAGCTGATGTCCAACAGGTCTGTCCTTGTGTCCTCCGCCAGACACAACAGACGCAGGAAGCTGCCAACATCCAACTGTGCCGGAGAAGGACAACTTATAACCGACTGAAATTTACTTTTGCTCACCGATCTCTCCCGCTCGATTAGCATTGAAACATTAGTGTTGAACACTCGTCCACTCACCACTGAGGGCGTTTTGAAAAGGATCTCTTCAAAGTTGCCATCAAACACGGTGCTGAAAGCAGGATCTAAAAGACCAGACAGAAAGTGTGACTAAATCCAATCAACACAGACTGAGATATTTAGCTTTCTCAGTCTACTCACCGCTGGTAGTGAGGATGACCGGCCTCTTTGTCGTGGTCATAAACGTCTTGATGGCAGCTAGAAACCCCCAGTCGTCATCAAAAATAACATCCACTTCTTCAAACAGGATGAGTGAGGTGGCCGTCTTCTTGCTCTGTTCCTCGTTGTTCTTCTCTTTCGGGGTGGGAGCTGGTTTGGGCTCTTTGTGCTTATTGACACACTCGCTTGCTTTTAGGACTTTCTTGGAAGCAGCTATGTGAAGAGATGCGGGGAGAGAGAGAGAGAGAGAGAGAGAGAGAAAGACATTTTATTTTAAAGGTCCTGGTAGAAACTTTTCATGAAGGTTAGCCTGTAAACAAGTGACACATTAGAAGATGAGATGAACCTGTCTGTTCGTTCTTCTTAGTGTTAGGCGTCTCCTTGGTGGTGGGTTGACCCGTTTTGAAGAAGTTAGCTAACGAGGTGGGAGCCAGGCCTCCTCTTTTAGCCCCTCTTGGGGACTGAGGCTGTTTCCTGGGAGAAACCGCCCTACGAGGAGAGTTCACTTTTCCTGGAAGATGAAGAATGCGACCCGGAATGAATTTCCAACAGTTCTCACCACACACACACACAACATATGCAGGAAACAGATCCTCGTTAGAAACAGGTTATCAACGTTAGCCCGGTACATACTGGGCGAGGAGCCGAGCTTGAGAGGGCCGGCGCTGCTGCTTGTGCCGTAGCTGTTGAAGTAGGCGGGCTTGTGGGCGTTGACCCCCTGACTGTCCACCTGGTGAGACTGAGTGGCTTCCTTCAGCTGGGACAGAATCAGACGGCCACTCCGCTGAGAGGAAGCATTCACCTCGAACACCTTGAGGGACCAGAGAGCAGTTAGGAAATGAAGACGCTAATTCCTACACAAATGTCACCGCTTGTGGACCGTGATGCTTTCGTACCTTGAAGCCCAGCTCCTGGGCACAAGCATAGACTGCAGCAGTCTTTCCTATTCCAGTAGGTCCTGTGATGAGCATCGTGTTACACAACGTGTCCTCTCCATCCTGGAAGTCCTCTTCTCCACAGTCCCAGTCCGAGTCTGGACACAAAGAGCCATCATTCAGTCAACACAAACGCACTACAAGCCAACAGAAGTAGCTATAAAGAGAGAGAGAAAAAAAAGAAAAGGAGAATCATTTCTCTAATCATTTCACCATTGTCGCCTTCCTCTTGTTTCTTGTCTTTCTGCTTTTTTCTCTCTTCTCGGTCTGCACGCAGTTTCCATTCCTTTAGCCAGCTGAATGAAAAGGAGGAAGATGAAACATTCGCCGAAATGTTCCTCATACGATGGCCCCGAGCCCACGTTGTGCTTGTATTTACGTAACGGGATGATACTATGCAGCTCCTGTCTTTACACAGGTGCAGTGAAATCAAAGCTGTGTTAGTTCCTCACCTGTGCAGCCTCCTCACTGAGCCAGTGTTACCTATGACGTCGCTGGAGTGCTGGGGCTGGTATTTGTCCGTCCATAACACGTCCTCTCTCAACACATCTGTGGAGACAAACATTTTCTACATTACTTCTGACAGTCACTTACTGGATCTATTCACCAAGCATGTAAACAAAGAGGACACAGGTTATCTTACTGGCATACCTTTGAGGATCTTCTATAAATAGCTGTCATGCCAGTTGGAAGTATTTTCCTTGTGCAGAAGCTTTTTAAGATAATTACACATTGTTGTGGTGGAGTCAATGCCAGCGGCTCTATTTTTTAGCCAGTCAACTGTGGCTTTGATAACGACACATTCGCAACAAAAGCTAATTCTGGAGGGCAAGTTTAAAAAAAACAGCTGGTCCAATGCCGTGAGTCTGTTCCAACACATTTAAATGTATTTGCAGTCTTTGATTGCAAGCTTGCATTGACTTATGGTTTGTTGGACATAAGCAGGAGCTTCCTTTATGTCGTTTAAGTTGAATCCCATTGGCTGATTTGCCGTATTGTTTATTGATCCCAAAGTTGGTAGAGAGAATGTGAACCCTCACCTTTTCTTCCAGTCCTCTCTCCCGACGGCGAGTCCTCAATCACAACCACAGAGTCGTCATCAGACGGGACGGGAGCAGTTTTCTCATTCGCCCCCCCCTCCGGCCTCGGTCTCCTGGCTCGTCTCCTACGCCCCCCCCTTTTTGTTGGCTCCGGCTCAGGTTTTTCTTCTTCTTCTGCACAGTTGGCCCGTTGCTTCTTGGCCACCTTCACAGACACTCCCCCCTCGTCCTCCATCCTCTTCCTCTTCCCTCCCACCGGTGTGGTGCTTGTGACTCCGGTTACAGCCTCTGGTTCTGGAAAGTAACATGCAATGGATGTAGAGAATAATCTTTTAATTTAGGCTCTAATTCTCTCCCTATTGTGACTGATTAATACTGCAAATATCTGTGCTTTGAGAGGATAGATTAGGATCAACACCAACTAATAAAAACTGTTCGTGCGACTGGACGTTATGCGATGCAACATACATCTACCGTTGTTTCAGTCAGACTGACCTGAGCTCTGCTGCTGGTGGTCAGCGCGTCTCTTGAGGAAGCGGGTGGTGAACATGTGAGCGGGGAACAGAGGGTTAGAGGTGCCGACCTCCTCCAATAGGAGCTGCCGAACACTTTCAGAGATCTCAGGCCTCCAGCCAGAACCCTTCAAAAAGGAAAAATCAAATATTGTGTTTGCCGTTTAACCCTACGACACTACAAACGACATGATGCACAAAAATATAAACTAAGAGAGAACTAAGCATTCAAGTACGTGTACCTATAAAGCACACAATCAGATACTGATCCTGTGACTAAATCATTACTGTCATTTCGACGTACCCGCTCACAAAAGGATCTGCGTTGTGGTTTTGTCCTCACACAAAGGGAACCGCTGACAGACGGAGGTGAGTTGGATGTTTGGCACCAAAGCTCTTTCAGATGACGCAGTAGCGAAGACTCCGGCCACAGTAGACTCCAAAGAGGACAATCTGTCATCAACAACAACAACAACAACAACAACAACAACAACAAGTTATGCTGAGCTACCAGTCCTCCGTAATAACACATACATTAAGTCATATATTTAAGTTAAAGTAGCAATATCACAATGTAGAAAGTTCAAGTGCTGCATTCAAAATAATTAGCTAAATGTAATAAATGTAGTGAAGTAAAAATGTAAATGTTTTCCTCTGAATTGTGTAGGAATAAAAGCATTAACTTGTCAGCTGAAGATCAACATATATGTACTGTGTGTGTGTGTGTGTGTGTGTGTGTGTGTGTGTGTGTGTGTGTGTGTGTGTGTGTGTATGTATGTAT
>NW_022282715.1:0-6987 GCF_004355925.1 Anarrhichthys ocellatus
ACACACACACACACACACACACACACACACACACACACACACACACCTTGATTCACACATATGAACACACTGTACACATGCAACGTTAGGCCACAGAATTACAGCACTGTGCCACCCTGACACACTTACTCTCCTGACAGAATACCAACTGAGCATTAAAAGAACAAACACACCGTAGATATGCACACTAAAAATGATCTACTCCATAACCTCATAGTTGAAAAGGGAGTTTGGATCACGTTCAAAATCGTTTGCAATAGAAAACATTAAAATGCGTTTCAACAGCCTCCAGAAAGTGGGTGCGGAGTGATTCATTTATGAGTTGTGGCTGCGTGGAGGGAACAATAGCAATTGCAAAGGTTTAGGCTGTTGTGCATATAGTGTAGTGTCTTGTCATAATCTCCTAGGTGTGTTGACATTATCTGCTCACTAGTTTTGTTCTTTTCAGTTACAGATTTACGACTGTTACAGTTTGATGTGCCGGTGTTCTGATGTCTGTGTGGACTGCTTTGTGTCACAAAGGTGCTCCCTTCACATTGTGTGTCTGTTCTGTTTCTGTTCTCTGTTGTGTGCTTTTCGCCAATAATGTAAGCAGAGATGCAAGAAATCCAGAGAGGGAAGGTTGGTCCTTCCAACTGCCACATAATTATTTGGAATAAAGTTAAAGGTGCAAGATCCGAGATCAGGAGCATTTCCATTGACTCTCAACTGCTCTCAACATGGTGACGGCCAGCAGGCAGGCAGGTCTCAGCTAACAGTGCAAACTAAGGCGAAAGTGCTGACAGAGCTAACAGCGTTGACCTGAAGGGGAACCCGAGGGTGGGTTTTATGCTTCTGCGGAATGGCGTTATCAGCTGTAACCGCTGTAAGAAAGCAATGCAGAGTGGCGGTCGTGAGCTCACATACGCTAATATGCACTAAAAGCATGCACGGCCGGCCCGGCTATGTCAACAAAGAAAGGAGAAGCTCGAATAACAACACACACAGAGGGAGAGCAACTTCCTTCTCTGCTCTGGTGGACATTACTCCTCTATATCAAAATTGTGGATCAAAAAATCCTAAAGCAGATTAAAATCCTAGCAGTGAGGAAAATGATATATATGCACACCCGTTTGCTCCTTTCTCAGGTAACTATATGTGTTACCTTTTGTAGTTCCGATGGATGGACTATTATTAGTATTATTTGCAAGAGTAGCAAGAAGAAGAAAAAACGTGCACAGATTAGGAAGTATGCTGATATCTTAGAAGGTTTGTGTTGATCAGCTTTCTCTCTGCCAAATAAAATACCTTGGCAGCACTACATTACCCATTACAGCATATTATTCTCTTCGGTATACACAGTGATTTAATGGCATCTTACCAACCTTTTACAACTTTTATCTCCAGCCTCTTTATTATTTTGTAGACTGCTCTCTCCCTCTCTCTCTCTCCATCTCTCTCTCGTGGTAGGCGGATTTTCCGCCAGCAGGGTTTAGTTGATTCTCTATTGATTTGTTGGAGGGGCAGAGGAGGAGGAGGAGAAAGTGAAAGGGGAGGAGTGGAGGAGAAACCCCGGCCTGCATGGTGAGGAAGAGAGAGATGTGATTGTGCGTGTTTGGGACGAGAGAGAGGAGAGCACAGTGATCACAATCAAGGCGAAAGTCCGACCGTGGAGCGAGCGCACTTAACAATCACGTGGGGCCGTGGATTAGTACAGGGCGAAAAGTAAAAGTGTCGTCGGAGTGACTTCTACTTGTACTTTGTTTTCCTCCTCTCTTTGCCTTTCGACACCCTCCGCCCTGCATTCCGCGGAGCAGCTGTGTTTTAATGCCAGTACGCACCCGAGGTGGAGAAGAAGGAGAGAAGAGTGAGGAAGAAGAGGCAGAAGAAGAAGAAGTAAGAAGGCCTGGACACCACCCGTCCTCGCCCTTTGGAGGTCCGTCCACTCTCCCCTCCTGGCCCTGCATGGACGGGGATGGGGAGAGCCGGATGCTGTTGCCGCGGGGCTGAGCGCCTCGCCTCCCCGTCTCCGGTGCGCCGCTTCCGGCCGCTGCTGCTGCTGATCATCGCTCTCTGCTGCGGTGCTCACATAGGTAACTAACTACACTTCAACACTGCAACAACTAGTGTGTCTCGCCGTCATGATCGCAGTTTATCTGTAATTTTACGCACTTTTCGCATAAAAAAACTGTGCGCTGCACAAACTGCAACCGCAGTAACATTTACGTTCAGTCTGTTGCATTTGGAAGTGATCAGAGATCAGGCTACTTTATTGGTTATTAGTATGCGTTTGTGATCGTTGCATGGCCGATCCTTTTCGTTGGGCCCAGTGCTGCCTGACAATGGCTCTCTCTCCAGCGGTAGTGCAGCAGTCTGAGCACGGATCGAGTTTCTCCTCCTCTCTCCTGGGCCGTCATTCTCCTGTCTGCCCCTAATGGCTCATGGAGGAGGGGAAGAGAGGCTGAATCTCTCCTAATGTCCACATCTAACAGATTACAGCTTTACTCAGAGCAATATTGAAACAAACAGAATCTATCCTCGCGTAAATCTGACCATAAAAAGTTAGGATCAGTGCTGCACCGTGTTGTAAATCTATTGTGGAATTCAGCTTATGTTCAGTTGCATGATGCAAATTGATAAAATGTATCTTAAGAGATAGTATCAAAGTGATTTAAGTTACACAAGGTAGACTAAAATGCCTTTCTGAATAACAATGTGTTGATTTTGTGCTTTGAAATTTGTGGTTGTTTGTCTAATAAGCATAAAGTCACTCAGCCCAATTTAAGCCACATGATGGACAGAAGAAGAAAACAAAGAAGTAAACAAAAGAAGAGTGAGTTCACTGAAAGCCTGAAGTAAATAAGGTGTCTGTAAGGATCACTGACACTAATCGCTCCGTCTCTGTGGCTATACAGAGGCCACTTACTTCTTTACCACATTGTTGGTTGGTTTTAAAGTCATCATCACAGATGCATTTTTCATACAGTGCAAAAAGCAGTACAATGTCCTCTTTCTGGCAAACAGCCTCTTTTTTCTCTGTATTGCTGTGTGTGTGTGTGCAGGGGGTCGGCTGTTGAGGCGGCTGTCTGTTGAGCAGTCACACCTCCAGTAATTAGTTTAACACAGCTCGGGCAGCGGGACAAAACCGCCTCTGCACGCAGCCTGGTGGGAACAGAGAGACCCACTTCACGTTAAAGACCCTCTTGGCACCTACTGCTACACGCGCGTCACCTGGAAAGAATGTGTATTATTTAGTCTGTTGTTTTATTTGCTATCACTTGGACATTTCAAAGCATTTATTTCATTGTCGCTCCAGTCGTGAGCTCCATGTGTCTGTTCAGACAGCGAGGCAGGAATGGCTGAGTTGTTGAGTATTGTTTGCACTCCCTGAGTGTCTGGTCGAGAGAGAGAAAGAGTGCGTGCTGTAGTGAGCTCCTGTAAAGCTTTGTTTCTCAAAACGCGGAGGGCTGTTTGTGTGATTTGAGCTCAGTGTATGCGTGGGTGTGTGTGTGTGTGTGAGAGCACACACACAACAAGGTGATCAATAAGCACTTCACAAGCCATTCCCTCTGCTGAGAGATGATCCCAGTGGATCCTTTCCTGATCTCCGGAGATCAGAGAGGCTGCCGGATAGAGAGACAAAGAATCGCTAAACTGAGCCTGAGAGATTCGGCCGGTGGATCTTTTGACCTCTGTCTGGCGGTGGAGAGCGTGCCTCGGGAGACAGAGAGAGGGCTTAGGGCTGAAAACAGAATACAATAGTGCTACAATATGTCAGAATAGTGCTGATGGAGGGAAATACAAAAATCTGACAGCAGATGAGGCTTGAGAGGAAAGAAGAGACGAGACCTGGGAGAGGGGGATGGAGTGAAAAAGAGGTTAATATTGTGGTAGGACATGGAAGGAGTGGTGTGGGCATTGCTGGCTGTTTTATTGTGTCTATATTAGAGACTCACCCCAGGGGATGAAACAAACCAGGCTCTGGATGTGTTGAACGGCTCTCATGCCTCAGCTCTTCACATGAGGAGTTCTTTATTCTCCTCTTAACAATATTTTCAAGTCAATTCAGTCTTTATCGACTCAACTTATTGCTTATTTATCTGCATAGATTGGATTTTCTTTTAAAAGTACAGCTATGCGTGCTTAAAAAGGACGCTGAAGAGCAAAAATATGAAAATTATGCTTTGATTGATCTTCCGCATGAAAATCCTCCTTCCTTTTTGCGTGATGCATTCACAGGGAGGCAAAAGTGCAGGGTCATCTGGTGTGAAACTTCAGCAGATGCTTGTCATCAGAGAGGTTTTAACCTTTATATAAGTCAGCGGTTTGAACCCGAGTTCTTCAGTTACAGGGTCGACTCTCTTCTCTGCTACGTCACCCTGCTGGGAAAACGTTAGTGAATGAGAGCTTTTGTGTGTTTTTAGAGCAGCTCATGATTCTGATACCCCTTCGACAGAGAATAAACCCACTCTGATTAGATTGGGAGCGGTATTTAGGTACTGCGGGGCAGATAGGAAGGAAAGAAGGAGGCTGTTGGTGCGCCAGTCAAAGACACAATGTGTCCTCAGTGCTCCGACCGTCTGTACAGTGGTGGTTGGCATGGACGGCAGCCTTTGCTTGTGTGTGTCTGTGGGTTGGTGTCAGTATTTAACAGGCAGGAGAGAGATTCTGAAGCGCGGTGTAAGTGGGGGTCCGTACCTGCGCCTTGATTTCTAAAACTCGGAGCACTACTGCCCCCAAATGGTGGCGCCCGACTCCGTCATGCCCCAAAATCAAAGAAGAAGAAGAGCTGGAATGTGCTGTTTGCTTGTGTGTGTTTATGTGTTAGTGGTTGTGAAGTGATGGTGTGACGTTAATGGAATCCGTCGATTTCAGTAAAAACCATGCACTCTCTGGTTTTGCTCGGCCATTAGGAGATCATACCACCATCTGAAGATCACTGACTGTGAGTTAACGGAAGCACAAGCAGCATTCTTTCTAAGACAGCTATTTATTTGTGTGTGTGTGTGTGTGTGTGTGTGTGTGTGTGTTTGCGCGCGCGCGCGCGCGTGCGTGCGTCCGTAGCTGGCCATACACTGCAGAGCCTCTCTCTGGCATAATCTAATAGGAGCGCCCTGCGACTGATGCATTAGGTCTGGTCTCTAATCTCTCTCTCGCTCTAACTCCCTCTCCCTCTCTGATGATCTATGATATAAAAGGATGGTTTGACCCATGTTATATTCAGAAATACAGCAACAGATAAAACATCAGGGACAATTTCGGACCAAGAAATGTGTTCCTAATGTGTGTACAGGGACAGAATAATCAGTCTTTTGGATGCATCAGCCTGCTCTGGTGCTCATAGCTGTAAACAACCATTAAAGTCACAGAAAACTAAAAGTTATATCTAATAAAGGTATAATTGCTTAAGCCACACAAAATCACAAATAACCACATAATTCAGTCAACATATTTCTGACAGTCTCAACAAAATGGAACATAATACGCTTTGGCAGTGTGTTTGTGTACATAGCACACCTTGTACTGTCTTGCTCTCTCTTTACACTGTTTGTGTTATGTGCACCCTGGCTATATAAGAAGTATTATCTCACTTCTTGTGGAAAAAAAACCCTTCTTTATCTCTTCTCTCTGGCTGCTCTTTGGTTTATTACACTTCAGGTTTATTGCACTCACAGCGGCACTACTGATTCATCAAGACATTGAACCAGCAGATGGCTCTTTTTTCCAATTTTATTAGGTTGGATTGTACCGGGTAGCATTGTGTCTTTAAGTTCAAAGTAACCTTAGTTGTCATCTGAGTGCTCATGAGCTTTGTATCTCTAGTTAAATCCAGCTCTCATAGTAAATACCTACACTATCAGACATGTGATGATCTTTAAGGCCAATTTAGCTGGTCCCCTATCACTGTTACTGTTCCTGTGATGATATCACTTTTCTCACAGTATTTCTGCTGACTGTCCTCTCTAGGTCAGTGCCAGGTGGCAACCCCTCAGTGCCGTATCCAGAAGTGCACAACCGACTTCGTCTCCCTGACCTCCCACCTGACTCCGGCCGTGGATGGCTTTCACACAGAGTTTTGTATGGCTTTACGTGCGTACTCGGCCTGCACCCAGAGGACCGCCAAGTCCTGCCGGGGGAATCTGGTCTTCCACTCGGCCGTGCTGGGCATCTCAGACCTCATGAGCCAGAGGAATTGCTCCAGAGATGGGCCCACGTCCTCCACGCACCCCGAGGTCCAACACGAGCCCTGCAACTACCACAGTCGCACCCAGCATGCCGACACCCACTCCCACACCCACGTGCACGCACACACGCACTCCCATGCTCAAGGCCACGACCACGGCCGTGACCACGGCCACTCTCGGCCCGTCTACCTGTTCTGCGGGCTGTTCGGGGACCCACACCTGAGGACGTTTAAGGACAGCTTCCAGACTTGCAAGGTGGAGGGGGCGTGGCCTCTCATCGATAATGACTATCTGTCGGTACAGGTCACGAATGTTCCCGTGGTAACTGGCTCCAGTGCCACAGCAACCAATAAGGTGAGAAGAGAGAAAATGGGTTTTTGGGTTCTAATCTGCTGTTATTAAGGCTGAAAGAGTTTCTTAAGTGAGAGCAGCTGGTGTAATCTAGTTTATGTGTGTGTTCGAGAGAGAGAAATGTTTCTGTAATGACCTCTAAGTTGCTGTTCTGTGCCTCAGAGTAAGAAATCTTATCAGTGTGAGGCTAGAAAACACGCTTGCTCTCCCTGCTCTACTTCTCTCTCTCTTTCTGTCTCTGTGTCTCTCGTATCCTCGGGCTCACAGGTGTGAGGCTAACGGCTCGATCTTGTGACTATCTCTTGTGACTGAAGCAGTGTTGGAAACCTAACTTGGTTTATGGCTGCATATAGCCTGACCTCTAATAACATGGAATGAGATGTGAAAGGACCCACTGTTTACTCATGTGTGTGTCTGCAAGTATTTGTGTGTGTGTGTGTGTGTGTGTGTGTGTGTGTGTGTGTGTGTGTGT
>NW_022282716.1:0-4241 GCF_004355925.1 Anarrhichthys ocellatus
TATTCACATTATTAATTCCAGTCCTTGACTAAAGGTACTCTGTTATTACTGATTCTAACTACGTGATGTTTCTACACGTAAAGGAAGGAGAGCGTGAACGCACCACCGCGGTCTCTCTACAGGTCTACAGGTGTGTCTGCAGGTCTGCAGGTCTGCAGGTAGACCACCGGGGAGACGAGCACCACATCCCGGGATTAAATATTAAATATGCATCAGAGCTGCTCTCAACCGGAAACAGGACGAACCCTGTTGTTGTTGTTGTTGTTGTGTTGCAGAAAGCGGACTGGGTGTGTCGGGGGTCTGGGGGTCTAGTGGTCGCTCACCCAGCATGGAGAAGATGAAGTCTTTGGCCGTGTGGATCTCCAGAGCCCGCTGGTCGTCGTACTCCCGCTGGTCGTGCTTACTGAACTCCTGGATGAGCCGGTTCAGGTCCTCTATGCGGGCCGCGGACCTGAAGTCGAGCTCCAGACCTCCTCCTCCTCCGTGAAGGAGCCTCCCGGAGGTCATGGTGGGACTGTTCCCGAGGCTGCCCGCAGAGCCAGCCCGGCTGGAGAGAGCAGGGGCCGCCATCTTTCCTCCTTCCGCTCTCTCTCTCTCTCTGATCTCTCTCTCTCACACACACACACACAGGTTCTCTACAGCCGAGACCGAGAACGAGAGCGACCAACCTAAAACACCCCCCCCTCCCACCGGAAACTGCTGCTGCACTTCTGCCGCGAGCCGCCTTCAAAATAAGGTGTCCACAAAAAACAAAACTATAAATATATAATATATATACATGGTTAAATATATCAATTTATATATATAACTATATGTGAAACTATATATATATATATATATATATACATAGCTTTATATATCGGTCACAACCAGTTTATGCAAATGAAGACTGTTTAAGGTCAGACATATTCAAATACACTGTTTTATAATACTAGAAAAAACACATTTGTAGTGTATTAATTAAACGGCACGTGATTATTATGAAGCTGTCATTTTATATGTAATTTATTTGGATTGATTTTTTTTATTTTTGTTTGTCCGAAATATAATTAAAAAGTGTAAAAGTGAAAAAATGTGTAAATGTATTTGTAAATTTTGTAAAAACACATTTTTATTTCTTTGTTTTCGAGGTGAAAGACTTAAACAGGAAGTAGGTTTGTTATCGTTTTCCTGAAAAGTCATGAATGAATTCAAAAGTAATTTTAAATTGTGCACGTAGTTTATTTATATCACGATCACATCTTTTATAAAGAAACAACAAAACTCAAGTTAAACAGAAATACACCTAAAATAAATGTAATGATTCAGACTCTAAATAAAATTATTATTGTAAAAACAAATGATATATTTCTGGCTCAAATAAAAGAAGAGCAGTCGGTGATCTGATCGGTTTTATTCTCATTAAAGTTGATTCATTTCAAACACATTTACATTTACAGGAGACAGCTGAAAAATAAAAGTGTGAACGCTGCCATCCGGTGGTCAGAGCATGTAACTACAGCCTTTTACTTTGAAGGAGTTGACAGGAAGTGTTACCATGGGTTCGGGTCTAACTTTAACCTGCTGCACTTTCATGTGACTGAAAATTAAATGTGAAATTTACGTCCCTGAACGCACCAGTGATGCTGCTCTAACACAGCAGATAAAAACTAAATCTAGAAAATCATCAATAATCAATAAAAGAAGAACTGGTGCACGCTTTTTGAAAAAATGATCAGCAGTAAATTAAATATTGTGTTATTTGTTTATGAGTTCAAACATAAAAACACAGAATAAACTATTAAAATATGACGTTTAATCTCAATCTGTAGCCTTTTATTTCTAAATCAACAAGAATATTATGAAGTAAAACTCTTATTTTACCACCAAATAGAAGTAATATTCATCCCACATACATATTGTATGTATATATATATATATATATACATACAATATATATATAATAAACCTCATCACACTAAAGAGCTTGAAGTATAATCACGGCGTTAAAGATCATCTCAGATCATCGTAGTACCTTTAATTAAAACTTTATTTAATTTTATCTTGTGCAACAATAAAAATGTAAAACTCTCTTTTTTCTTTTTTTTCTGTGATTCTAAACTTCACAGAGAAACAAATCCTGAATGTGAGATCCAGAGTCTCCTGATCCTGCTGGTTCTCAGTCCTGATGGTCCAGGTTCAGTCCTCCTGTTCCGGTCTTCTGTCCCATAATGCACCTCTGCACAGAGAGCTGGTTTTCCTTTTATTGATCCTCTACGAGGCGTCTTTCAGCTCTAAAGTCCAGAAGTCCATCAGGACACTTTGTCCCAAATCACACGAGACGCTTGAATCGAAAGAAATGATTTTTCTTCCGAACACTAAAAAAATAAAAAAAGTACGGAAGCCCAGAGAGGCCAGTGAGAAAGAGAAACCTTCTGGAGATGCATTTTCTAAATGTGATTCAAACAGTTTTAAAAACAGCTTTTAAAAGGACAAACTTTATCATTTAATGAATAGTTTTTTTAACCAGGTGATGTTTTGTTGTTGTTGTAATTCTCATTGCGGCCACATGAGACTGAAGCGTTCTAAATGAACCTAAAAGCATTCATGTTTACGTCCAGCTGAGTTCTATTTAACTTGCTAACATAAAATATATTTTACCTGAAAATAAAGGATCCTGTTCTTAAAGGGCCAGCGTGTATCAATTAAAATTAAGTATAATATTCATGACTACGTTTTTATTAGTAGATAATCACATGAAACTAAGAATTGTTGTGTTTTCTTCAGTTTAAAATGAGTCCTTTATACCTACAAAGGGAGCCGGTCCTCTTCACAGAGTCCACCATGTTGCTACAGGAGCCCAGAAAGGACAAAAACCAAACTCTGGCTCTTTTGACATATTTGGAGGTCGCACGCTGTCGACATGAAGCTCTCAGTAAAAACAAACAAACAAAGCTTCAGTCTTGGAACAGGAAGCTGTGGGCAGAGGGGTGTTCAGTTGGTTGCAATCTGCAGACTCACCACTAGATGGCACTATATCCTACACACTGTCCCTTTACGACGTTAACAATTTATATCACAAGACTTTTTTTTATCTTCTTACTCGCCTCTCAAGGCTCCCGTAGACAAAAAGTGCATTATTTTTAATATCTCAAATCAATAAGTCGTGTTTCAATGAAGAGAATTGATTTGATGCGTCTATGATTATAATTATGTGACTAATAATCCCGTCTTCTGTCCTCTCAGAGAGATAAAAGTGTAAAAGTTTGATCTGATATTCGTCTCGGTTTGGACAAACGTCTCCAGAGAAAAGACACTTTGGTGCATTCAGAGACATTTACACAGATTAATAATCACGATTAATAAACTCTGTTCAGAGGACGTCGTCGGGGTTTTCCTGGACGGGCGTTCTGGTTTTTCGTGGTCGTGGTCTCAGCGAGGAGAAGCACGACGAGGCGGTGAGGGCGATGCGGCTCAGACCCACGTTCAGGCAGTGGACCTCGGAGGTGACCGGCACCTCGGAGAAGAGGGCTCGGTCCCGGGTCAGCCGGGCCGAGCTGACTCCACCTCCACCAACGCTGCCGGCGTCGCAGCTCTCGATGTCTTTGACGATGTTCAGGATCTCCTGTCGCTCCGCCTGCCGAGTCGTCCCCCGAATGTTCAAAATGGCCGACACGTGCTTTTTCCTGCAACACCGAGAAGAGAAAACGTGTGTTTGTGGCATTTAAATGATGAGTCAGCACAAAGACAGTGATCTCCTATGATGTTTTCATATCTTGAAACAACTTCTTTTCTTAACCGTTTTAAATATTTGATAAAAACTAAAAGGAGTTCTTTAAATAACTAAAAACAGAAAGTGTCTCATAAATAAATGATTTGTGTGTCAGAATTTCAGGGAGGAAAACAGACGGAAGTATAACTTCTCTTTTATGTTTTATTAATTTTACATCTAAAGGATTATTTCTCTCATTCAACTTTTTATTCTGGTTGATTCTCTGAAATGTGACTGATGGCAAGTTTTTGAATAACTTATCAATAAAAAGGAAGATGAAGTCGCTAGACATTATTGTAGAAGTATAACAATATAAAAATGTATTTATTTATATGTTTTTTATTAGGAAGTTATTGGAGCTCCCAGTGTGGAGGAAAATATGATCCATAAATGATCTATAAGAGAACAATAACAAAAGAACACACACACACACACACACACACACACACACACACACACACACACACAGACAGACACACACACACACACA
>NW_022282716.1:4341-6984 GCF_004355925.1 Anarrhichthys ocellatus
AACAAGAACAAGAACAAGAACAAGAAAGAAAAGAACAAGAAGTTTGTACCTGATGTCAGGAAACTCTCGGACCAGAACTCCGACCTCCATCTGGATTGAGGGGACGTCCTCCAGCTGGATGATCTCTGAGATGTGAGATAGAGCGCCGTCCAACCAGCTGGATGGAGACTCCTGAGAGACAGAAAGACACAAATATATAGAACATATAAAAGAGACACAACCAAAACCAAAACCACGGCCAAAACCACAACCACAACAAAAACTACAACAAAAACCACAACAGCAGCTATGTTGGTAACAAATGCTATCATCATTAGCTGTTAAAGGACCGGAGGAACTGTTTCATAGTTCTAAGAACTCTAATTTTCACCGTGTACAAGAACAAGGAATGATTGTAGTTCTAAAGGTTTCTCGTGACTTTTTTATCACCTATTTCAGAGGAACTATAAGAGAAACCATGAGTGACGGAGGTGTGCTATGATTGGTCAAACACATGAGCCAAAGCAGACCAGGAACCACCATTTTTAAAAACCTGTTAGCCGAGTTACCAACAGGCAACAAAATACAAAAACAATGGAAAAAAACACGGACACTTCAATGTTGAGGTGGACAGTTCCTCTCAGAGGGTCCCAGGATCAGTTTGGTCTGAAAACATATGAGGCCTCAGACACAAAGCAGCTCTGTTTGTTCATCTGTCCAACTCATTTGATTTAGGTAACATTAGTCTTATTTTACATTCTCATAAATACCATTGAGAAGGACGTTCTTACAGCTAAAGTAAACCTGTATGCAGATGATACAACATTCTACTCAGCTGCCTCTTCTCTTCATCAAGCTGTTGATGAGGTCCAGACAGCTATAGACCTCATGATTATGGTCTAACCTGGTTCCTAAGAGAACCATGATCCTCTGCAGAGTTCACTACCAGATCTCAGATCATGTATATCACACTGTAGGAGGGACCCAAATGAAAGAATACCTGGATATCTGGTATCTGGATGAGAGGCTGTATTTTGAGAAGCTAGTGAAGAAACTGAAGGTTAGGTTTTGGTTTTTATTATCACAATAGGGAACTCCTCATAGTCCCGAACACATCCCTGTGTACTTTAACAGCTAGTTTCTTGTCCTCCATTAAGGAGATGTTGGTAAGTTTCCCTTTAAAAAGCCACGCTGGGTGAACTCCCTTCATATCGGTGTAATCTCCGATCACTCACCAACAACTTTTTATGATATTTGCTTCAGTAAATGAGGCTCTACCAGGTAGCCAGGATCCGCTTTCTCCTATTTTATAACCTTCAGAACAAACTACAGCATCATGATTTAGTCATGATTTAGAGTGCAATTGCGTTCCCTAAAGTGTATTTTGTATTTGTTGTTGCTATCCGGTTTTAAACACGCTTCCTTGTAACGGTGTGTTACTTAAACCAGGTCTCTCCCCAAAAAGACTTCCTGGTTAAACAAAAACAATTTAAAAAAGACAGAAAGACAAAAGTGTCCTCTGGGAGGCGACAGAGAGCCGCTACATTTCAGAACTGACCAGGTCTTTGAAGAGGACTTTGATCTGTTTGCCTTCGTCTCTGAGCCGCCCGGCCATCCTCTTCCTCATCTTCATGGAGGTGCAGATGATTCTTCCTCTCATGACGGAGCGGAGGTACTCCATCACCACCCGACGGTGGACCTCGGCCACCAGCAGCTGAGAGACAGACGGTTATTATTATTATTTTAACATATGAATATAAAGCAGCTGAGAGACAGACGGTGAGATATATCTATTAGTTCAGAATTAGAAATATATACAATTATTCATAGCTTTGTGGTCCTTATTATTATTATATTATTATTACTATTACTATCATTATAATTATTATTGGTATTATCATGAATATATATGAATAGAAAGCAGCTGACTCTTCAAAATGTGTCAAAGTGTTTGATCCACACTGCTCTTAAATACCACCGTCCTGCCATAACTACAATACAATATAACTTTAAAATTTTTATTTTTTAAATTAATTTATATACGATATAATATATGTAATATATTATATTATATAAGACAATATATCACATATTTTAATATTTACTTTCTGTTTGTGCTTTTTGATTTGCAGGACTTGATTTTCATCATAAAATTCTTTTATTATTGAATGTTTGTTGCTAAACACCAAAATAAAATGTTTAAAAGTTAAATTCAGCTCCTGTTTAATCTTCATATTGCAACATAAACCTGGATTTTTTTAAATAAAACTGACAATCTCGATCACATTGTGTTCTTAAAACATGTAACCGTTTTTAAACTCACCACAGAGTTCAGCAGACTTTTGATTATTTACTGTACATAAATACATACTGTACAAAGTATATAAGTTCACAGTACATAAGTACACAGTATATGAGTACACAGTACATGAGTACACAGCATATAAGTACACAGAATCAGTACCTGGTACGGAGGACTGTCCATCCTGTGATACTTCTTGAAATATTCTTTGATGAGAGATTCAATCTGATCAAACGGCTCCGTGTTACTCAACCACTTCCTCTTTACCAGACGCTCAAAGGAGGGCTGAGAGACGGGTAGAGAGAGAGACGGGTAGAGAGAGAGAGACGGGTAGAGAGAGAGAGACGGGTAGAGAGAGAGAC
>NW_022282717.1:0-5000 GCF_004355925.1 Anarrhichthys ocellatus
GAGAGAGAGAGAGAGAGAGAGAGAGAGAGAGAGAGAGAGAGAGAGAGGAAGGGGAATAACGTGTGGAGGAGCAGGGGGGAAATGGAGAGGGAGGAAAAGTGAGAGGGGCCGAGAAACGAGGGAGGGGATCGGCAGAGCGGTTTCAGATGGTTTCCATGTGTTCCGGAGCAGAGCTTAAACTGAGATGTGGTTGGATGCTAATGAGAAAAGTACTGGTGGTAATGGAGGAAAAGAACAGAGAAGGTGAAAGAGAGAGAAAGTGCGAGGCACAGCGGGAGAAAGTGAATAAGAGGGAGGGAGGGGAGGCGAGCAGAGTAGGACGAAGGCGAAAAAGATAGAAAGTGGAAGGGGAAGGCTAGAAGAAGGGGAAAAGGGGAGGAAGCAAGGAGAGGGAGTGAAAAAAAAGGCAGCGAGGGAGAAGGCCTAAGGCTCCATATGTGCCAAATAAACAGACGAGCACATATGGTAAACCGCGCACGGACAGCAAAATACAGATGTACCAATGCACGCGTTGACGGAGCGAGAGGAGAGGCGAAAGACAACCCAGCAGCCAGTTTCAAGGAATACAAAATAGTTTGGCCAACATCCACATGGTTAACAAGTTTTTCCTGAGTTCGACCAGTAAGCATCGACCAACACAGACAAACCCCCCCCCCCCCCCGAGACTCCTACCTGTGTCTGCTGCGGGATGTTCAGAAAGTTGTTGTCCCGTGATCCGATGCCGACAAACCTGTTGGGAGCTGTGGCGCCTGACGTGGAGTATGCTGGAGAAACAGAAGAGGAACAACCGGAGGCGTCAGAGATTGTACATTCTGGGAAATGTGGGTATTCACTTTCTTACCAGTTGGATGAGACGCTTGATACCGCTCTAATGTCTGCACGGCAGACACGATGCTACATCTAGCAGCTTCTTAGCTTCGCACAAAGACAGGGTCAGGGGGGGGGCTAGCCTGATGTGTCAGAAGCTAACAAAACCTGCTTCCCAACACGTCTAAAAATCACAAATCAATACGTTATAGTATTGGTTTAATTGGTACAAAAATGAAAGTGTAAAAACAACAGGGTTTCGCACATTTAGGTATTTGTAACAATCAGACATAACATTTTAATTAGATAGCTAGTAGGCTGATTTGGTTACCTTTAAAAACAGAGCCAGGCTAGGTGTTTCCCCCTTCTTCCAGTCTTTATGCTAAGCTAAGAGGCTGCTGGCTGTAGCCTCATATTTATCACACAGTTACGAGAGCCGAGACATATGTCAAACTATTGCCGTAACTTGTAAAAAGTATCCCGTTAACCCACTTGTTCGCTGTTGTTAAATATTAAAGACGCAGATAAATCAATTTAGAACTACAGAGAAGTATTTCATTGAGGTCATCACAACTCAACAGAGAAATCTAGAATGCAAACTTAGCTATCCCCGAGTGATTAAATCCTGTTGATAAACTCGGCTGGAAGTGATTGAGCGCACCAGAATCCTGACATTGAGGATCAGTCAGGGACATTTAAAACCCACTGGCATCAAAGCCTCAGACAAATTTAGGGCAGTCTGAAACACCCGACGGACTCCAGCATTCCAATCTCACCGAGGGATTCAGGATGCAGTGTGCAGACTTGTGTTGGTGCGGAGGAAAGGGAGGGAGGACAAGGAGGAGAGAGACAGAGTGAGAGATAATTTGGAGATTGTATGTGTATGGACATATACAGTATACATCCACGTGTTTCTAAGAATTGGAATAACATACATAAGACATAAAAAAGACTGAGACGCTGACTGGGGGGTAAAACGCAAACACTAAATTTGAAGGAAAGCTAAAAGAAAGAAAAGAAAAGTGC
The DNA here is from genome assembly GCF_004355925.1 of Anarrhichthys ocellatus. Lineage (NCBI taxonomy): Eukaryota > Metazoa > Chordata > Actinopteri > Perciformes > Anarhichadidae > Anarrhichthys > Anarrhichthys ocellatus. The sequence continues at coordinate 1,834 of NW_022282717.1, forward strand.
TCCATCCAGTGCCCCTCAGGTGAGGAAGACATGTGTACTGAGAGAAAAGCCCCACGGCTGGACTGACACCCCTTCACCTTAAAACACACCCTATTATGCTGAACAATCACTAAGCAAAAAATAAAATAAAAAATAAAAGAATCCCACCAAGAAACTAAACCAGCTCAACCAAACACCAGTACGACTACATTCTCTTTCCACCAATGTCCCAATTTCTCCCGGAATGTTTTGGAGTCCATTTAAATTAACTGCCCTAAATTTGTGCTCGTCACCAGGAAGAATCAATAAATAATCCCAAATCTCTTGGTTTGCTAACGAGTCTGTCGAGGGAGGAAAGGAGGATTTAGAATGAGAAGAACTGGGCTGGTGATGCGGTTTCCACACCAGACACCGCAGGGTGGGCTCAACACGTAGCGCCGCTCAAAACTGACGGGGCCTAATGCAGAACCCTGATGAACACCACGGGAGTCCTTTATGAAAGACGTGTCTAACCAAACCTCTGGTGGCCTGGATCTACTCTCAGCTCCACAGTATTTCCTGCGCTGGCTTCCATAGCCTTCCAAGGGTTAACGGAGGTGAGGTGTTGGATACACAGGAACAATGATGGCACGGAGTCGGAGGAAGAACAATGGCAGGGGGTCTCTTTTCACTGGAGAGGGTTGGAGGGTTCAGATTTTGTTTGTTTGTTGTTGGTTTGGTTTTTGAGAACGGTCTCTGCGGGGTCACTTACACGGAGATGCGGGCGAGGAGAGTCCGCCGTCAGGGGGCGTGCTGTTGGGTTTAGAGTCGGGCATAGGGAGGGGCACTGGGCGGGCCACTGGGGGAGGTGGAGGCAGCAAGAAGGAGCCCGGCATTTTGCTCTGGCCGCTCCCGTTTGGCTGCAGACAACACAAACAGGGTCAGGAGGGCGACATGCGACAATCCGCAGACACGGAATGAAAAAAAGAGGACGCAGCTCGGGAGGCCGGGTCCAAAAAAATATCCATGACGGAGGGGGGGGGGGGGGGGGGGGGGGGGGGCGATGGTGGAAGGAGGGAGAGGAGGTGGTGGGAGACAACAACCAAAGGGATGATGTATGTGGACGGCATCTTTTTATGGAGGGGTGAAAACATAATAATCACCACAGGAGTGGAAGCCGGAGCTTGAGGTGAGCGGTTCCACTGGGGGTGTGGGGGGGGGGGGGAGGTGAGCAAAATATTGACTGGGTTCGTTCCAGAAGATGGCAAGAAATCAAAACCATGGGAGAATAACTCGTCTACACAAGCACAACACCACCAACGATACCAGCACCAAACAACCAAAACTCCAACTAAAAAAATCGTAAAGGCTAGAGATGAAAACAGAAACACGATGACACAACACAGGGCGGTAATGCTTGACTGAGGTGTGCCGTGACCGATTCACTCTCGTGCTGATGGTTGTAACTTCTGAGGGGTTGGGTGGAGCAAAACAAATTAAATCAAAGAAGGGGGGGAGAGGAGGAGGAGGAGGAGGAACGTCGGGGTCTGAAACAGCAAACGGCAAAATGGACATTGACAAGACAATACAGAGATTTGTGGAGTAAACAGATGTCTGGTGTGTTCACTAGTGTTGTGTGGAGTGTATTTCTGTGCATTGTTCTACATTGTATGGCGACAGACAACACCGTATAAGAAGGCTTTTAATGCACCGTAGGCACGAAAAGTAATGTCATTCGTATAATTATAGCAATCACCTGCTCTGTACAGTGTTAGACTTTTAGAGTGAGACTTCTAAAAATAGGCACATATATACGGAAACAAAATTAAATAAAAAATAAAAAATTTTATAATTAAGAACCAATAGCATTGGAATATTTCTACTTTGGAATTCATCTGTTTTGTTGTTTAAATTCCCCTTAATGACATTTTTTAGACAGATGATTTAGACAGATTTTTTATTACTTTCAAGTTACACAATGAGAGAATTTGATTTCTCTAAGTTTTTTCTAAGGGTTTCAAATTCACAAAATGTAAGCGCCCAACATTCTAAAAAACTCTATTGACTTATCTCAAATTCAGTTCAGTCATACTCTGATCTAAAAATGAGGTCGCTTTAAATGAGATTTGTTACATTCACACACCATCATTCTAAATAAAAGATTCAAACTACTAAGGATCAATGAAGCCTGAAGGAATCGATCAGACCTAACTGTCCTATCAGGGCACATGATTCAAGAACCAAAAAATAAAATAACTTGAACAGATGAGTGATTGGAAATATTGGACACTGGAATTTTATAAATTTGTAAACCAGAAAAGAAAGTCTTTGAAATTTAAAATTTGAAGTCAAAGTAAAATATTTTAATGCTATAAATACAATAGTTGTTAAATTTTACAATTTGGTCAGCAGTTGCTTATGGAAATTATAATCACTACTGTGGTTTTTTTCCTCTTCCATACCCATATTTCCCCTCTAATATACTTCTTTATTTTTCTACTTTTTTGGTCTTTTAACTGCTTTTATTATTGCTAACGCTTCATACACCATCACTACGAGAAGAACCCTGCAATACTATCGCAAGCTAGGTGCAAGTTGTGGCACGCCTGCAGTTTCTGCATAAATGGCACATTTCTAAAGCGATAGTAACGCCCCTCTCTGGCGGTAAGCCTTACCTGTCCGGCGGCCTGCCCCGAGCCATCGGCACAGACGAACTGCACAAATTCCTTCAGGGGGTCCTGTCCAGGGTGGTGGTGGTAGCGGATGGTTGGGTGGGTGAAGTAGGGGCTAGACTGCTGGATGATGGAGGGAGACGGGAAGTGCAAGGCCGAGGCTGAAGCACGGGGACTCCCTGCCAACAGAGACATTTCTGTTAGAGGGACACAAGCGGAGAAGGATGCTGAGAGCGAGAGGACGCTGACAACTGAAGTCCTACAAATTCTTACAGATGGGAGAGAGATGTGTTGAGTGATTAACGAATGAAAGCAAACCACATCACATCACAACTGGAAACGGTCAAGTACAAATCTGGTTTCAAAATGTCAAACATGAGAGGAATGTTTTTCCAAGAGAAGCTGATTTCAAGTTAACAGCTATTGTGGGCATTGCTCATAACGTTTTAATGTTTTAATGTTTTATCACTCCAATAAATCTATACAGCTTTATGGAGGAGATTAACACACACACACACACACACACACACACACACA
>NW_022282718.1:0-6981 GCF_004355925.1 Anarrhichthys ocellatus
ATATATATATATATATATATATATATATATATATATTAATCTGTACAAACTTCCTCGGAAGACAATGCCCATTTCATTCTCTGTTATATATTATGTCAACATTCGATCTAAAGTATACTGAATAGAAACCCATAACTGCACAGTGCTATAGCATTTATTCTTTTCATTCTCAACTTCTTTGAGGTCAAATCTCTGCAAAGGTCCACGCTTGAATAGAACGCCATAGATCCCAACCTTGATTGGTGAGCGGTTGCACTTAAGTGTTTCCTTTAAAGAGAGAGAGAGCTCCAGCAGCTCCCGTCACACGGAGGTCAAACGGGTTCCTTCTCCTTTCCCCTTAGTTAACATTGACTAGTCACACCAGCCTAACATCTCCTGGCTTCTCTACTGCACTCAGCACTGAGCTCCTCCTCTCCTCCTTGGCGAGGGATCAAATGAAGACGCTTGGCTATTTATGTCTTAGCATGACAGGCTTACTGTGATACTCTGACAGTCAAAAAAGTTTGGAAACTGAGGAATGAACACATCTGTGAGAAAAAGGCAAAACAAACTACTAAATCTTAAGGAAAGTCAATTAGGTTAGAGTTCCCTGCTTTTAATGCCAGCAGCAAATCAGGGGGGTTTATACATCAGGGTTGTTGTACTCGTGTAGCTGGCTTGTTAGAGTATCGATCACACTTCTCATTAGTACACCTGTCATGAATGGGTCATTTGTTCGCCTCCTGAGTTAAAATTGAATTTCCTCTGCCCTTAGTTTATCTTAGCAAAGAACAGCTATATAGCCATGCAGTTTTGGGGCTTTGTTTCCAGTTTTGTAGTACATCCACGTGACCCCTTCATAGTCGGCGACTGTGACTCAATCTTGGGTCGTCAGTGGACTGGTGGTTCGATCCCCTGCTCCGCTAGACCATGTCCATGTGTCCTTGGGCAAGACACTGAACCCCAAGTTCCTCCCGTAGGCTGTGCCTACAGTGTGTGAATGTTGTGTGAATGTTAGTTAGTCCTGATGACAGGTGGCACCTGTCATCAGTGTATGAATGGGTGTGAATGGGTGAATGAGACTGAGACAAGAGAAAATGATGCAGATCAGTGTTTTTTTCTCTATGTGTAAATAGCATAGCAGCATCGAGATCACACGCTTGGCAGCCTAAGGGCTCGTTCACATTAAATCCATTGTTGTCAATGTAGATGCGGGGGTGAAATATTCCTTAGGGCTGGAATCCCAGTGGCTCCAACAAGGCGGCAGAAGTGTCCATGACTAAAGCACAGGGCTGACAAGCGGCATGTCACGTCTCCCGATGCCAGCGTCCATTGGGACGTGTGCAGCCAGAAACCAGCCAGCAGGGCGGATTAATTCCAGAACATGCACCGTGTAAACCCCATCAAATCATACCTACTGATGGTCATACCTAATGACCATCAGTAAGATGATTAGATATTTCTTTATAGTTATTGTTAATGCTTGTAAAAGGTGCCACTGGGTCAGATTCTAAACAAAGTCCGATGAAATCATGCAGGTTCACCAGAGTCTTTGTGCTCACACCCCATTGGGGCCTCTGGCAGCGACCAGCCCACCAAGGACGGACCAAGATTCGGCTTTGCTGCTGCCTTCGACCTGCACGTCTCCTCCTCTGGCCAGGAGCAGAGCCTTGCTTCTCTAATCTGCAGGTGACACTATGCTGCTGGAGGCCCAGGCTCATTGTCAGCTAGAGAGAAGGGAGGAACGGGACGACCAGAACTAGGACTGAGCTGGGAACTCAGTAAAATGAGAGGTTTTCTAAATGGACTCTGGTGCTCGGAAACACTACCACTTTCGTCCACAGGGAGAGCAAAAATCAACAAAAAATGAAAGTTCCTTTTGTGCCATAAAAAAACACACAGAAAGACCTCAGCAAAATGGGCCCAGCTGGAAAGTCTGTCTCAGCAATGCAACTGTCTTCAATACTTTCATCATTTATGCATTAAATGTGTAATACATTGTATCTGGAGTGGACACAGACCGAAGCAAAGACAAATGTTTGAGATGCAGCATTAAGCATTGAGCAATGCAGCAGTAACAGTCACATGTGCTGTGTTACTGCAGAGACCAGTAGCGTGATCCACTCACTTGTTTTGGTGCTTTGAGCCCTGCAGATGTGCATGGTACTGTGCCACCGAGTTCAGTGTGACGCTGCAGACTTCACAGGTGTAGCTCCGTTTCAGGCCTGGAATCAAACAGAAACACATCTTTGAACCCAAAGGATTATACAATAATATGATTTTTCATTTTGCCTCTGGCACGCAGTGAAACAAGACCAACGTCCTGCAAAAACATTTCAGTGTTACTGTGAGTGTGCACACAATTTTGTGTTTGCAAAATTACCATAGCTGATAGATCCCAGGGAAATGCATTTCACAGCGTAATCTGAGAGGTCAGACATTTTTGTATTTCCATTTAAAGAAATGTTTATATACATAATTTGTACATATTTTTTGTCAATCCAGCTCAAGTTGTGCCACAGTTCTTGGATTTTAAGCAAAAATAGTGAAAATGAATGTCCTGTTTTCCAACATTTTCCTTCTGAATTACGCATGTTTATGTAGATGAATATGTTTCTAATCATCGTCCTCAGAAGTCTGCATAGGGAAGAGGTCAGGGTGAATGGAAAACAGCCACAGGACTTTTACCCAGGTGACCACTGTCGATCGAGATAGAGAAGGAGCATTTTCAAACTAGAAAAGACGGTAAATGGTGTAAACGGTTAATGCTGAACAGCTGACACAACCCTGAATTGTTGGCTTAAAAATGTTAGACAAGGTGAAGCAGTAGGAAAAGTTTGAAAAGTAAAAATGGATATAATTTGTATGAGTGTCATTGAAAAGTTGAATTATATCAATAGTGTAGAAGAAATGGGAAATTTCGTCAGGCCTTTTTTTGAACCCTTATTCCTTTACTTCAGCCTCATTGAAAGGTGCAATCTTCAAGAGCTCTGTTTCTCACGAGGGTCTTGGTGGCAGCTGCAAGCGGTAATTGCAGGTGTGTTTTTGGATCTTCCAGAGCGCCACTTGGGATTATTCCCGGGAAGGTTGCCACAGACGCCCAGTTTGTAATACTGCAAATGCAAGAGCTGCAACTCATGTGGTGATAGATAGTGCCTAAACAGTCTTATAGATTATTACTTTAATGTCAAAAGGTTACAGGAATCAACGCAACTCAGGCCGTGAGACATTGAGGCTTCTGATGATTCATTTGGGATCAAAACAATTCAATGAGTTATCTATTTTATTTTAGATTGTTTATCAGCACTGTCTGTGATAATGGATGTATTGAGTCAGCGCCCTGTTGTTGCAGAACATGAGCACCCTGCATAATCGCTTTCATGTTGTATTAATCTTATTGTGGCATGAAAAATGGCGGGTCTTGATTGCCTCGCTCTTACAATTGAGTTAACTGCTTCATAAATATGCCTCAGAGCAGAAGGCCGAGAGAATGTAAATGTCACGCTTCACTCATTGAATTACATTTCCATATCCTCTTCAATCAAATTTTCCTCATGAATGATCGTTTACTCTAAAAACTCACCCCACCAAGGAATAAGCTGCTGAAACCTAGAAAGCGTAGTTATTTTCTTCTTCCACGGTAGTGGCACGTGATTTTTACGTGAATTTCCCGTTTTCTAACAACCTTTTTCTAAGATATTTATGTCAGCTGTTTTCTTCTAACATTTTGAAGGAGGGCAATATTCCCCACAGAGAGAGAAGTAAATCTCTCCCTTTCATGTTCCCCCTGATAAGCTGCACAATAACCACTCTGTCAGTCTGCCGCCACCAGGGCTGAGATTTCAATTTTGCACGGTCGTCCCCAGACGCAGTCATGAGCTGACATTAAGGTTCCGATGCAGGCAGCGAGAGTCTGCTCTGCTCTTTGACAGCTTGCTTCTCAAATCATTTTTGAAAAGGTGAAAGATTATCCAGCAGCCCCATTATCCATCACTGCCAGCCACCTGCGGCTCGTCCCACATGGCTTAGCTTGGCATGAGCGATGAAGCACAGGGAGCCTTCAGGCCCCCGTGGTGCTTCCCCTCGATCACCTCTACCTCCTGCCTTCGGAGGCATTGCCAGTCACTGGAGAATCGTTTGTCTTGGTGAAGTTGTGCCTCGGCTGAGAAAAGCAGCTCAGGAGAGGATGCAGAAGAAGAGAAATGTGCCCTGCGGTCTCATTTATTTGCAGACGGCGTTATCACCGGTAATCGCCATATGAGAGCAGGGCAGGGCGGCAGTCCATGAGCCAGTGGGGCGCGCGTGAACGTGCACTAAAAAGCATGCGGGGACGGCCCTGCTATGTCAACAAAGCAAGGACAAGCTTGGATAACAACACACATATGGGGAGAGTGACTTTATGCTCTAGACTTTATGGTAGACATAAAGTCTAGAGCAGTCCATTATAAACTTGATAAAATTTGATAAAGTCCATTATAAACGTACATAGCAAAGAGTTATTTGCTGCTCTGAATGTCGTATATTGAAAGTACCAGTAGAAAATAAAGTAGCCCATGGGTAAACTACTAAAGCATGAAAGATTCATAAGGAATTTCAGTAAATGTAATTTGAATCTGCTCATCTCAGCAAAACTGACTTTTCTGAGTGCAAACCTGTGGATGTACTCACAACACATCTCAGGCTAAAAGTAGCTTAACTGGCTAACTCAGGACGCGTAGGTACTTGGTCTCTGGGTACTTCACACAGCCTCGTAGCGCTAAAACCAACTCCTCTCACAGTCACGGAGATATTCTCAAAACAGTGAGCTGCTGTGAGTCTCCTTACATCAGTTTTGAAAAAAATATACTGATATGTGATAAAGCATATTTTCATGGCAAGCGAGTTAGGATCCACGACTTGAATGCTTAAAAAGTTGTGATTTGCAGCACTGAGGAACCTGAAATATCTTAGCCTATCAAAATGATTCATCTACTTTAAATTCATTTGTTAATGGCACTTCACTGTGTTGATGAACAACGCTTTCTCCTAAAAATTCCTTTCCGATTGGAACTAAACTGCATTCTCTATTATGTTTTGAGGGAAACAGTTTAAAACACATGGGGACGTTGTGAATTGCAACTAAACAAAACAAAAATGCAACAAAACTACTTGGTCATCAAAACATGGTTTGGCAAAAAATAGGTACGTTAAGTGATGTAAGTGAAGTTACGTAAATAATGTGAATTGTTTACGTAGAGTCATTTTAACTTTTGACAAACAAGCTCCGATGGAAAATAATAAACCAGAATCCAATCTCATTGAACGCTCATGGAGCATTGAGTGTGGTAATTGCAAGCTAGTCTATACCCGGCACACTTGACTCAACAATAAGTCACAGATTGGGGGCGCTGAGTTGAGTTATGTCTTTGGCTCAGTAGTAAATCTCCGGTTGTCTCTCCGCTAATTGAGACCTATTGCCTGAGCCACTGGGAGGGAACATGGCGGCAATGTGTGGACTGTTTATGAGCAAGGAAAAGGTGGTGTAGGTCCAGGGTTCATGCTAAATTAACCAGCAGCCATCTGTCCCACTCAGATGGTGTAAGTTGCGTATTCCCTGTCTGACTGCAGCGGGGCGCCCAGGCTGAAAGACCATATGCTAAATCTGAATCCGCATGAGAACAAATCGGTTTGTAAGTTGCAACTATGGGACATGTAATGAATTGCTTTGTGAAATGGACTTTCAGAATGAAATCATCAGTCAAAAGTGTTTTCAACCCCTTGAAGCGATAAAACGGGCATGCTCACCAAATCACAGATAAGATTGGTTTCTGAAATTGGACGCAGTTAGGAAACAGGCAGTGGGAAGAGATGTAGTATCTTGATGGGAACAGGCATTAGCTGGGAACAAATGCCTGGCCTTCTGCTGGTCCAATCTAGTGTTGAAATTGAACGCGTTAGTGTACGCGGGCTCAGACTTTTCCCTTTGTTTCCCTTTGAAGAGGACCTTGATCGGCCAGCTATTAGGTTATTAATAGATACTTTAGGATCAAGGGGAGTGGCAAATAGAACACAGCCAAGAGCAACAGCTGGAGAACTGCAACTAAAGGGCTCTATAGACGGAAGAGCTGGAAAGCAGAGGAGAGGGAAAAGAGAGAGACAATGTGTTAGATCACATCTGTCAGAAACGCATTAACAGCTCTGATGGAGTCTGGTAAAACACAATTGGTCTGTTGCGGTGTTTGACAGGCTGGACTACATTCTACAGTCTTCCTTTGGCAGCTACACAAGGAATCAAAAGAAACAGAGTGACCAATATAATGAGAAAGATCTATGAGACGGACAGTGTCCAGACAGCTGAAAGTAATATCGCACAAAGATAAAGTTCTTAATACACGTTGAATACTTTGGAGTTCACGATCAAAAAGTTCAAGTGATATTGAGGCAACTTAGTAGAGGCACACACATGGTTAAACTGTACGGTTTGTTTCACATATGTGTTGTTGTTTTTCATTTTTGAATGGAGATATTTGCCTGTAGAGGAGCCTGGTGAGCTGAGAAACACAACAGAGCGATAGCTTTTGTCTCAGTGGAAACTCAAAATGGCCACGAGGATAGCTGCTACCATGCAGCTACCAATACCCAAGCACAGCTTTAAAATACCAATATTTTGGTAAATATCAGTTCACAAAAACAGTTAATTTGTTGGAAAATGGCCGAATTAAAGTCTCTGAATGAGGTATGAGGATGAGACTTTACACAACGCATATGCAAACAATGGAACAATGGAAAGCTACTATTTGACGTTGCACCATCGACCTTGTAACCTGTCAATCATCCCTACTGTACAAAAGTAAAATAATCAATGATTCTTCAATTCAATCACGACTTTAAACTAAACAATCAAGGTCTAATAGATTTTTCTGTTTATAGGTCACTCACATTTAAAGAACTAAAAGCTTTGAAGCGTTTTGTTCATTGTTGTCACATTTAAAGCTATTGAACTTATATGTGATATATATATGT
>NW_022282719.1:0-2813 GCF_004355925.1 Anarrhichthys ocellatus
CCAGAGGAGTCGCCCCCTGGTGGACACTAGAGAGAATGCGGCTTTAACACTTGAAGCATCGGATTCACTCTTCAGAACCTGAAGTGCCTCCTGGTTTCGACCGTTGGATGTTTTTTCTCTCCACCTTCACCTACTTGCACTTTTTCACTTCCTGTAGCCTGCAGCTGCTTTAAATTTTCAAGAAACCATAGCGGGAGATGACGGAGAAACAGCAGAACTGGAAAATCTTTCTGCTTCCCTGAACTCAGCGGAGTGTCAACATTTCTGCATTCCTGCGTTATGTAAACAACGAACGTGCCATCAACAGACGATCTGGAGACTTTGATCAGATGTAAAGGAGCTTTCTGCCATCCAGCAGCTCTTCTTTCTGTTCAGTTTGTTCCTAATTAATTGGTGGAATAAGTTATTCTGACCCGTCAAAATGACGGACGGTGTTCATTAATGAAGGATTTCAGGAGCCGTTTGCTGTTTTCATGATTTAGGACGCCTTCAAAACTTCAAGAAAACAACCCTTCATGTAGCTAAACTGGTTTTATATTCAACATATTAACCTGTTTGTCCCACTTTAACGCTGACAGACGTACCTGGTTGTTGACCACCACGTGTATGGTACCATGTGTGGTGTAGGACGGCAGGTCAGACAGGTGGAACGTCTCGTACACGATACCCTGACCTGCAAACGCAGCGTCACCGTGAAGCAGAACGGACATCACCTGTGACATCAATCGTCAGGGTACAACAATGTCAGAAACACGAGCAAAGGGGCCTTTCTTCCCTCCGTACGTTTGTGTGAAACCCAGCGTACCCTCTTGCCCTCCGTGTCTCCGCAGTAGAACTGCTCGGCTTTGGTTTTTCCCTGAACCACCGGGTCTACGGCCTCCAGGTGGGACGGGTTCGCCATGAGCGACATGGTGATCTCCCGGTCGCTGACCCGGTTCATCCTCTTGTTGTACGTCCCCAAGTGATACTTCACATCGCCAGAACCCTGAGAGCAGAGAAGTCAGAAGAGAATTAAACCCGTCACACTTAGGCAGACAAATAATAATCATTTTTTATTCAGTCAAAATACCCAAAACGTTTGCTGATTGCAGCTTCTCAAACGTGACGATTCGCTGCTTTACTCTCTTTAGTCATTTCAAATTGAGTATCTTTGGGTTTTGGTCTGTTGGTCGGTCAAAACAAGCAATTTCGACATTTTGGAAAATATGGTTATTTGCTTTATTGTCAAGAGTTCGATATAGAATAAGTGGATTTAAAATACCCCCTTAGGGTCTGAGAAACTGTGCCGGATATTTCTTCCAATTTTCTGAATTTTTATAGTCTAAACAAATAATCGATGAATTAAAAAATCAACACGCAAACGACTTTAATCACAGCTCGCTCTGCTGTCAGCAGCTCTTGTTCAAACCTCATCAGCTGCTTCCAGTTTAGAGTCGAACTGGCAGAAGATTTGTTCGAGCTCCTTCCGGATCACGTTAGCCAGAACGTTGAGCCTCCCTCTGGACACGGAGGAGCACATTTCATATTAGGTACAAGATATGCCACCATTTCCTATAACTCTACAGCATTAAGTCCAAAAGTCAACATTTTTTTGGAAATAAGATTGATGTTATCATTATCATTCATTTCAACGCGGTCAAAAAACAGTTTGCTCTTGAACCTGCAGTCTAACTCCTGTAATATGGCAGCAATCTAACAGCACCATGAATGACATTTACATAACCACGTGATGTTGGTTCACCTGTGAGGCATCCCCATGATCACACTCTCCACTCCGCTCTGGCTGGACTCGTCGATGATGGTCTTCAGGGCCGGGATGAGCGACTCACAACCCTCCAGACCGAACCGTTTCTCAGAGGACCACTTCCTCTGGAGGAAGTCCTCGAACCTGTGAACAGGTGGTTGCTGCTGCTTCACATTGTGTCTCAGAACATCCATGATGTGATGAGCAAATATGCAGAACTCAGACTGACCTTGTGGATCGGATCATCCTGGCCAGAAGAGTCCTCTTCTCCTCCAGACTGAAGTGCATGACTCCCGGTGTCTCAAACTTGCGTCTGATCCACTGGCACTGCTCCATGTCGTTAATGAACATGAACTCTACTCCGATGTGCTGGCAGTAGGACATCTAGCAGAGAGGAGGGTTAACGGGACTAATCTTCTGTGTCAGTTGTCCTGTAAAAAGCTTGAAGCTGTGCGTATTGGGCCTCATGCAGGATGTGACATGACAACTAACTTCTGGGCAAAAACCCCATAAATCCACCTCTACACTGACGAGGAGGGATTATTATTATCTATAAACTCGTATCTCATATTCATAAACTACTTTATTGCCTTTATACAAACCCTGTAAAGAAACAAGTCAAGTGTGAAATGTATTATAAGGAAACAAAAGGTTGATTATCCTGTAAACTATAAAGTAAATAAAGTTGAATCTAATGTAATTGAAATGAAAGACGGTTTGGGGTTAGGGTTGTCCTATTCATTAATCCTATTAACTGATGCACTCTAAACTTGTCTGAAAGGTGCGATACAAATGAAGTTATCATCACTGTAGGAATGTTTTCAGGACGTGGTTTTACCTCCAGGCGTCGTATGATCTCCCTGAGAGGCAAAGAGCTCTCGCTGCCTCCGATGAAGGTGGTGGTGGGAAGACGGAACACTTTGTCCAAGTCGGACTCAGCCAGTCCGTACAAACCTGCCGCAGAGACATAAAGACATCCACGTGAGGAGGACAACCACCGAACGAGTACAGGCATGCAAACCAGGTCAAGGTGTGTGTGTGTGTGTGTGTGTGGGGGGGGGGGGGGGGG
>NW_022282719.1:2913-6980 GCF_004355925.1 Anarrhichthys ocellatus
GGCAGAAACATACCATGTGACTGACATACAGTCGATCAGGAAACACCACTGAAGTCAAGATTTGCTGGAATCGTCACGATTTGAACTCCCTAAACAGATGTTTTAATCTTAATTTAGTCCAGACTGCGGTCAGGAATAGAAACATCATGAGACATTATATTATTATACTCGAGCTTCAATCTAAAATTGTTTTATTGATAAACTTCAAAAGGAAGTGGAGGGCTGCAACTACCGATTATTGTCATAAGCTTATCTTTGTTAACATAGGTTAATTAATCGTTTAGTCTGCAACATTTTTTAAAAAATTGTAAAAAATGCAGACTTTTAAGGAGGGGGGGGGGGGGTAATATTCAGAGAAACAAAGATTACATTTAGATTCTCTAAATTTTATTTTGAAGGACTAATCGATTATTCGTTGCAGCTCAAAAAGCAACACCACAAAGATTTACACACAGACTTCATCGTTAGATGTTGTGAGTGCAGATTGAGCTCCATTGAACCACATTCTGGACTCATCATTAGCGAGCTTTAGTTCTCCTCATTAAGAGTAAAACGAGCTTTGTGGATTGAAATCGGTCACGTAATTATATCCTTGAATCCCTTACGAGGCCAGAAGGTCTCTTGGGGTTCCTGCTGAATCAGAACTGGACTGAATATATCATCTTTTAACGGGCTGAGCTTTCTTCATCGGGACCCCGAGGCTCCGGACTAGCCTGACAAACAAGATCAGGCAGATCCGTTCAGATCAGTGTCCTCCTTTACGTCTGAGACTCTTTTTATCTAAAGCATGTTGCACCAGACAGAGATAACGCGCTATGGATCAGAGGAGGGGGCGGAGCTTGTATCTATGTCTGTGTCAGCTTTACATAAGAGATCTTTAGACTCTCCCTGCTCTCCGTAAACCGCCTCACACATGAAAGAAAACTTTGCTGTCTTTGATAAGGTTCGTTGGGGTCTGTTTGTCCCCCACCAGCTGCTGAGCAAAGGCCACACACCCGATAGCTCAATATCCTCTTCACCTCTTCCACAAGAAGCCAACAAAGAGGAGGCCATGCAACGACCACAATGCTAGTTAATAAGCTAATGATGAACCACAGACCCGGATGAAGGCCAAGCATGACTTAGTTCCCACTAAAAGCAGCGCAAAAAGCAAAGATGTCAGGTTCTCCTACGATCTGATAACACAGACGTTCATAATGAGAACCACAAACACACACACACTGTGTTGTTCTCATTTATTCTGATGGGCGGATTTGAACGCCAACCTTTTGTCCGACCTGTGTGAACTTCAGGCCCACCGGGACAAAGCAGAGCGCAGTGACACCTGAACAATACCGCTTCTAACTGTGGAAACGTCCCATTACAGCTCCGAACAATCACCCTGTTTCTGAACTCAGAGGCCCGACCTTTTCATCAGACACGCACACACACACACACACACACACACATGAACTCTTTGCACAACAACTAAACTGACAAGTCAATGTTTAGTTAACACAGTGATGGAGCCGAGCCGACATGTTTCCAAATCATACAACTCAATAAAGAACTATTTATATTCACAGATCACTTCCCAAACATCGGACCTGATATGTGCGTAAAGTGTTGTGTTAACAACCATAAAGCATGTCGTCTTATCTGGTCTCCTCAGAAACTATAACCTGTTGTACAGAATGTGCTGATAAGATACACGTGTGTGCGTGGACAAACGTGACTTATAAGGTATGAATTAATGAGTTATAATCTGGAGAACAATATGTTTGAGACATAAAGAGAACACAAATAAACTTTCTACTGCAGCACTTGTTACGTTCAGACTGTATATGCGGTGCCTGATGGGTCATAAATAGTCTGTTAATAATAAGTAATAATAAAACTCTTAGGTTGTTACCAGGTGTATTTACTCCTCTATCATAACTCGCTATTATGAATAGAAATGTTTATTAATTAAATACTTTTTCTAAGAAGCAATAAACTCTGCGGTTATTAATGTTAGTGAACGATTAACAGGCTGTTCTTCTATTAAAATAATCTACAAAGTCTGCAGTTTAATAACAAACTGACCTGGTCATGAACATGTAAAACACATTTTGTGTCACTTTCAGCAACATTTTTAAGGTTTAACCATAACTGGGCTTCAACTAACGACTATCTATTCTACTATCGGTTCGTCTGCAGGTTACTTTCTCGAGTAATTGACTCGTTATTTAGTCCATAAAACCTCAGAAAATAGAGACAAATGTTTCTACAGTCCAAGGTGACGTCTTTGAGAGAAAAGGAGTGACGAGGCTGATGACGCTCCTCTCCACAGATACTCTCCAAAAATACTTTGAGACACTGAACAAAATGTCGTGTAGTGCAGG
Organism: Anarrhichthys ocellatus; assembly: GCF_004355925.1. NCBI lineage: Eukaryota > Metazoa > Chordata > Actinopteri > Perciformes > Anarhichadidae > Anarrhichthys > Anarrhichthys ocellatus. Next base: position 5,277 of record NW_022282719.1, read on the forward strand.
TTTTATTTCCCTAAAACCCTCTGCTGTCACAATCGAAGAGGAAAAGGATCATTATTACTATAAAGCATTACTTATTTTAATATACTTTTGCCCTAAAAGGTCAGTTGTTTGTATGAGGTTCTTCTCTATAGTCAGTGTTCTACTACAGGAGATGGAACAAAGCAATGTTCTGCTGTGGACGTATTCTAGACTCCTAACAGAATCTCTGTCAGTTTAAGTGAACGTTATGTTTAGAATGTTTTCACCGCTTTACCTTGCTGTCAGACACTGAAGCTGTTATCTCTGATCTCTACAAACACACCAGACTCCATTCACTAAACACTGATTCTACCTCTCAGGACACAGGAGCTGCTGCTGCCTCCATCGGTTAGTTAGTTTGTGTTTATCGTGTGACTTTTGTGTTTCAAAGGGTTAGTTTGGATTCAGAGAACATAGATAACAGCTTCAGTAAGGTAAAGAGGGGGAAATATTCTAAATATAGCTTTAAGATGTAATCTGTAGCATTTAGGAGGATCTATTGGCAGAAATGGAATATATTATCTTTAAGTAATGTTTCTTTCATTGTATTAAAATAAGAATTGCTGTGTTTGAATGAGTCCTTTATATCTACATACAGAGGTGAAACAGCTGCAGAAAGTCAGACATAAACCCGAAAAACGTCCGCAATCAAGCCACCGTAAAATAAAGTTCTTGGCTAAGTTTTGTGAAATGTAAGATTGCCTTGTGGATACGTTAATAGTAGATTAGAGTGATGAGGTCAGATTGTAGGGGAGATCCCTCAAGAGGAGTATGAGGGATTTAATGAGCGTGTCACATGGAGAAAGGTGTGAAGAAAGAAAGAAAAAGACTCAACGAAGGGCTGGGATTGGATAACTATTTGTGAGAAATGAAACCAGGAAGTGGGAAGGAGCGGGAGAGTAAACAAGTAAACAGGTTCATGTTCCTCACCAACGTTCTGGAAACCAACGGCACACGGGGCATCGTCAAAGTCCACACAGCTGATCTCCAGAGGGTCCAGCTTGGCTATGTGATGTCCTCGGACCTTTTGAACAGAGAAACACAGCTCAGTGTGTGTGAGTGTGTGTGTGAGTGTGTGTCTGTCAGCAGAACCCTAGACAGAGGTTCTGGGTCAAAGTTTGTAAATCCAACGTCCTTCTAACGTTCCTTTAGCTCGCTAAGCTAACTGAGGAGAGCTAAACTTGAGCAGAGGTGGAACACAACTAAGGACTATTTTACTCCAAGACATTTATCTGACAGCTATAGTTACTTATTGCTATAATTGTCTTCATCTCAACCAGCTGCAACATTTAAATGACATGTTCAGGCATCAAAACAAAAAAATACAATATACAGTACATAATAATACAACAGTATGAACCGGGCATTCTGCATCATAAATACTTTCACTTTTGTATGTATAGCTAGCTTATATATAGGATGTACTGTAGTCTACCGCCTGTACGGTACTGAGGTTTATCAACTGATCTACAACTGAGATAAAGTTCCAGCACTGAGTTTCATTGTCATCAATAAAAAGATAAAGACGGTGATATTCTTTCATTACAGTAAACACTAGTTTATTTAGGCACCAGTTCTGCTGCCCCAAAAATGCTCACTAGAACACCTAATGTGGATTAATCCACCACTAAAAATAGTCCATAAAAAAGGTTGGCTGAATTGTTGTAAACATTGTAAACATGAGTT
>NW_022282720.1:0-6980 GCF_004355925.1 Anarrhichthys ocellatus
ACACACACACACACACACACACACACACACACACACACACACACACATCAGTCAGACAATAACACTGCACAAACATTTTGCCCTCTCAGAGGTGTGTGTAAACCCAAAGTTACTCATTTTCAATATTTTGGTTCTTGAGTGAGTTATTTATCCAATTTTAATATAATAAAAGTGGAAGTATTTATCTTTATTTCACAAGACTAAACTTAATTATTTATTTTATTCATTATGAGCAAACCTTGCATTAAGCAAATGTCTGGAATATAATTTTCTTAATGTCAATTCCATGAAAAAAAAGAAATACTCAACAACTTCCCCTCCCTGTCTGAGGCTCATAGATATATATACCAGATCATAAATATATAATTTAATTTAAAAAAAACAAAAAAACTTAGTATCATTAAACAGCTGGTCGCTGTAGCTTTTTAACAAACGTTACTCCAACAGGAGGAAGTAGGGCATTTGTTGGGGACTATTTTCAGCAGTGGATTAATCCACATTTGTGGCAGCAGGACGGTGTTTGTGGGATTTAATCAGAATAAACTAAAATAAGTGTTGTCATCACAGACGGCGCTGTCTGACGGCAGAAACATCACCCTTTTTATGATTTAAAGGTCGTCTGGCTCCAGATGAAGGCCAGACGTTAACGTGGAGCATCAGCCCGTACAGCTACAGTAGAAACAGAGTATCTTTTCTCTACCCACTCCAACATGAAACTGTTCACTGCTTTCTGTCCTGACACTTAACCCACCCACAGGCTGTGCAGGTTACAAGTCAAGCTGCACATCAAACACAGCCCCTGCAGCAGCACAGTGTGGAAACTATCGAATGCTCGTATGCCAAGTTTTTACACGGTATCAGCTACCATATAAAAATCATCCACACACTGAACAGTGTGCTAAACATTGATGAGACTTAACTTTGTCAGCTTGTCCATGTAGCTGTAGCATTTCATGGGATCTACTAGCAGAAATGGAATATAATATTTATAACTATGTTTTCCTTCGTGTGTAATCATCTGACACTAAGAATCAATGTGTTTTCGTTAGCTTAGAATTAGCCCATCATATCTAAATAGGGAGCGGGTCCTCTATTCACAAAGTCTACCATGTTCCTACAGTAGCCCAGAGCGGACAAACCAAATACTGGCTCTAGTAACAGCCTTTAACGTTTTCTCTACATCACTCCTTTGCCGTCCAAATATGGTTACTTACTGGTTGCAAAAAGCCAAGATGGCAACAGCCAAATCTCCAAACTCAAGGCTTCAAAACAGTAGTCCACATACCGTCACAACGACTGCGTCCACTTCTTTTATACTAGGGGTAAGTATGGCCTCTGAGTGAGGCGAACGGCTTTACCATGGTTTTTGCACTTGGTGGCTCACATTACTGCAGACTTGGAAAGGGAGGAGTGAGCGCAGGGTTATTCTGTTGGTTGCAATCTGCAACCTCACCCCTAGCGTCAAAACCTTAACACTGTCCTTTTAAAGTGTGATAAGAAAACTAGTTACTGGAGTGGGGTGAATCTGTTTTTTTGCGTCTCCACGGGTTTTAGAATTTTAGACTCATTCCAAAACACACATAAGTTCAAGAATACATTTTCAGAAAGGAAGAGACGTGATGCGAAACACGGTAGATCCGAACAGACCAAAATAAGAGAGATTTGATGACCCATCGATAAAAGCAGCAATACATTCCATTTACTCTCCATCTGCCTAAAATAAAACGATTGACAAATGGACAACATATCCTGCTGCCAGAAATACTCACTAGAGCATAGATTGTGGATTCATCTGCTGCTTAAAATAGTCCTCGAAAAATTCCCTTTTTCCTCCTGTTTGAGTCCAATTTGCTGAAAATTTGAGTGGCCATCTGTTTTTGGAAATTACTGACGCTTCTTTAAGATTACCATCTTCAGTAGGGAACCAACGGGCTTGGGTCTGAGGGTCACATATATGGTAGGGAAGTCAGAAAGTATTGAGAGACGGACTAACACATTGTTGGCTTTTGGCCTTTTTTGGGCTTTGTTGAGAATAAGAAATATTTAGAACCCCACCAGCCTCATCCTTTAATCATTTAAGCTTGTCAAACTAGCAAAGCAGCGCAACACAGAACCAAGCACTACTCCCCAGAGAGCAAAAAAACGCTGAGTCAGAATTCACTTATCCCCTGTAAGTTGCAGATGCAACTTTTAATAAATGAGTAAAACCTGCAGCATTGATTACACTTTGGCAGTCGCTCCACTGAAGAATGCAGATGAGGAAATGTGCACTGCCAGCTGCCAAGACTGCATTAACTGTTATGACTTACAGAGGCGATAAATTTCAGGCTACAGTGAACCGCAGCGGCAGAGAGGGAGGAGAGGAGGACCACTTTGTTTCAACCACACAAACATATCATCAACTTAGCTTCTCTTTGGCTCACCTATCCGTAGACTCCAGCCAATGTGCAGCATCCCCGAAAGCCCCGACTGTTATGCAATATGCAGCACAGGTGGAGATCTGATCGGCCAACTCAGACTGAGCTGTTTGAGTGTCTGAGAGTTCAAACCGAATACATGTAATGGGATAATTGCTGTCACTATATGCAATGTCTTACTACAGGCTGTCCAACAAACGCCTGTCAGTAGATATTACAGTTATCAAGTAACAGTATTGCCTTTGGTTGAATTAAAGAAACGTACATTTAATAATGTCAAATACCAGGAGATGATGTTGAGTTAGACAATGTGAACCCTTTAGAAATACAAAATATTGCAAGAAATGTATTAGAAAGGCCCCAGTATTATAAACAGCTGTGGTTACAGCATCTCTAGGGTGGGTTCAGTCTGAGCCCTCTGCAAACCCACAACATAAGCATATCTGATACTGCGTGTTTTGCGCGCATGTGAGACAGACAGAGTGAACGAGAGAAGACACCAACACAACACACAGCAGCCGCACGCGTCTCGCCATTGTGGCGCGTCACACGTCGGTTTCTCTTGCCTCGTCCACTCTGCCGCCTCGGAGAAAACTGTGTGAGCAATGTCGCACAGTACAATTAATTATCCTAACAAATAAATAAATGTCCCTTTGTCGGGAAACACCTGCGCGTGTAGGTGTAACTAAATGCAATTTTGCAAGACGTTCACGGTTATTCCTACAGGCTCGTGGGCTGTACACCATGAAGAGCGCCGCGTCAATCAAATTTAACTCGAAATAATTATTTTCAGAGTGTGTCTGTGCGCCGACAGGACGCACCACTCCTGTTGATTCGGAGTTGATGTCCCGCTATATTCAATTAGCTACGTAGATTTGCTGATAAGCAAGGGGACCTTTAAATGGGAGTATACAGTATTAAATAGGATTTGGCGTGGCGCTCTGCCCATGTCGAGAGAAGCGCACGTACACCGTCTGATCTGGTACTGGACCTGGTAGGCTACTGGACCTGGTACTGGTTATGTGGAGCCGGAGACATGACTAGTAACCATGGCTACCGATGATGTAGCAACGATTAAAGGGCATCACATCAGTCATGCACGAGGTAAACCTTTCTGCACGAGCTACATTGGTTTGCAGCTCTCGCGGTGTAAGACATGGATGAAAGCAATACAGACCGACAGCTGAAATTCAATGAAGGGCAGGCAGTAGTGTCTCTGTCCTACCTCACTACCACTGCGGAGCGGACCCGAGCCGACGGCTTGCTAGATTATTTCTTCCCTTTATTGCTCTGCTTGGGCAGCGAACAGCGACACCGGACCGTGGTCTGCAGCCGTATGGAAATGTTTCCGAAGGAGAGGAGTCTCCGGCCGGCTGTCAAAGACGAAATGTCGGTAATACCTCCTCCCAGCAGCAGAGCGTTTACTGAACATTCGCTCGGTCTGACCGTAAAGCAGTGACGGTAGGGGGAGACTGCTGCTAATAAATACTGCTATTAAACATAGCAGGGACGGCTCCTCTCGCGAGAACGCGTGGATCTACTGTAAGAGTATGGAAATGCCGGTGGTGACAAATAACCCCAAGCTATGACGCGTGACAACCAGTGTCTCCACTGTTATCCACTGAGTGTGATACATAAATAAAGACACATTGTGTCCCCCGTAGAATAGTTATAAGGCATTAAGTACAAATGTCAGCTGGCAGAGCACAAAACAGCTTAAAAGGTCAGTCAATAAAATCAAAAATAAATAAATGCTGTGTGTTTCACCTGCAGTTCTGAAAAAACTATATATATAACAACTGCCACCACGATTATCCCCCATAAAACAACTTTCTATTAATGAATTCACTTAATAATCACAATTATGATGTGTAAGCAGGTTATAAAAACAATACAACCCAGTCAGTAATATGTGGGTGTGTACAGGCTCTGATAATCCCACTTTAGAATTGTTTATGCCTTGATTTGTTCACATCATGTGTTAGGAAACTCTGGCATTAGAAAATGTCATTTCCCCAGCAGACTATTTGGTATATTTGGGCAGGTTAATGTCAATTCAGATAATGTTCTCATTTTTTAAGGATTGTGTTTGTTTTTTTCTTCCGGTATCACAGCTGTACCCATTCATAAATAACAATAAATCAGACATAAAGTGTGGCTACTGATTTGTGGGCTCAACTCTTGTATGCATTAACAGTCGTTCCCCTTGAGTTGCACAAAAGGGAAGCCTGTCTGTTATTAGTCTACTATGCCTTTATTTGACCATAGTGTGGCTTAAAGGGTGACTCTGGCAATTTTAGTATTGGCCTTCCATACAGTTGGGAGACCTCACAAAAGACAGGTGCAGAAAAGAATGGTCAAGATTGACGCAGCAGATAGACTATTAGTCCCTTTACGGACTCCAAAAACTCTGCATCCTACATTTCCCATAATGCAATGCAGTAGTCATTTTTTATAGCTTCCCTCCCTGCATAATACGCTTGTCACATAGATCTTACCTTTATTGTCATTGCATAATGAGATTACATTTGCAGCTCTCATATCGATGCAATAATAAATATTAAGGTAAACAAATGCAAATAAGTTAAAATAGCAAAAGAATAACATCATAAACATATAGCCTACCTGCTTCAGTAGTGTTGACATACCCTAACTCCAACCATGGCCCTGACCCCTGATATCAAACATAAAGCATCGGATTGGTAGAGTTTACTGGATATCATGGGAGTGTGCACTGTATAAAGGTTTATCTCAGGGAAAGACTATCAGGGCTAGGCAGGTTATATCTAACAGGTTGTACACAGTAATGAATAATAACACACACACTCACACACACGCATACACAGCCATGGCCATGCTTCCAAAAGGACAACTGTTGGCTTTTATTGGCACTGGAGACCACAACTGTAATAAAAAGCCAATCCTCTTGTAATTATCATACTGGTGAAATATTTGCATACCAAATAAAGTAGGGAACAGTCATTTCAGTTGTGCAGGAAAGTAAATGTCTTGTTCATAATCTGCATGGACAGTATTAGGTAACAGTTGAAACACTGCGGCAGTTTAGATTAATCTAATTCTTAAATTTACTCAGAAACAGTAGCTTAACACATGAATAATACATTGTACAAATGCAGCATATTGTCAATCCTAGTGGTGAAATTGGTGAAATTACAACTTCCGGGTCCAACATGTTACGCTATTGGGCCCAAAAGGACTTTTTCCCAATAGCTAGCAAAGTTAGAAAACTTGTTAGCGTGGAGAGTTTTATTATTTTTAACAACTTCAGTAAACAAAAAGCCAGGGGAAAGTGACCAGAACAGTAGAGAAAATAGGTGTCTCGGTTTGTCCGGAATCGTCCCAAATTCAAGCTGTGTGTCCAAAGTCCCGACAAATATCTATAAAACACTAAAATGCTCTGTTTTCAAACAGCCATTACCAAATGTTCCCAGTTTATAATAATTAACTGATGTTAAACATGTTCTGTCCCACTCTTTCTTACCCTACCCATTATAAAAACATGAACAATGCACCACGCGTCTGACTTCAACACCGATTGGTCTGTATGTGTGGCAATCAATCCATGTGTCCTTGTCGAGGCTGTTGCTGTGACGCTTGTGTCAGTATGTCATGCCGAAGAGAAAGTCAGTCTTTTCTAGAGAGCCCCAGGAGGCTTATGAAAATGCAACGTTCTGCACACGCAGCAAGAGACTATTAAGAGTCGTGCATGGTGGAAGTGTCGATATTAAAGATCATTAAAATGATCAGACAGCAAAATACGATAGCACACCTACGATGAGTGCATAAGTGCAGGCATTGGGCGCATGCAATATGATGCAATATGGTCACCCTACTCCCAGAGCTATTGAGACTTGTTAGTTAGCGGTTAGCTCACCAGCTGTCACCAAGTAGCCCTACAACTATATTAATTATGTCGCCGAGCTTCCAGAACCAAATATTTCGCAAAAACATGCAGATTTAGTTTGTCGGATCACTTTCTGTACTGACCAAGCCCTTAAAGGTGAGGCGAATTGCAGAGTTGGTTAATTCTCTGAGTTCATCACTATAAGTGCGCCTTTCCAATTACGTGTAGTCATCTGGACCCATTGTTAATGTAAAAATTATGAGTTCAGCTTAAAAGTGCAAACTGGAATCACCCTTCAAATATTCTTCAGCTCGATTGATCAATGTTTGACAGAATAGCTTGCGAACACAAATCAGTTCTTTGGGTAGCCTAGTAACCGAGTGGCGGAGGCGCACCATAACAATAATGCTTTCGTTTGTGAGCTTGAAGGAGTCTGGCTGTTCTCCCCTTTGCCTTTAACAAGATTGGTGTATTGCAGCATTCTCTGGAGGGAAGAGGAGAGAGGGAAGGAAAGAGTAGATGAGGAGAAGAGGGAAGATAACACATGGAGGAGAGGAGGTACTGCAGCAGAGAGAGAGAGAGAGATTTTAATCAATTTAAGTGCCTCAAATCTGACCTGTCCCACCTTTCTTCTCTCCTCAGAGTACATTAAAACACACACACACACACACACACACACACACACACACACACACACA
>NW_022282721.1:0-6980 GCF_004355925.1 Anarrhichthys ocellatus
ACACACACACACACACACACACACACACACACACACACACACACACATCAGTCAGACAATAACACTGCACAAACATTTTGCCCTCTCAGAGGTGTGTGTAAACCCAAAGTTACTCATTTTCAATATTTTGGTTCTTGAGTGAGTTATTTATCCAATTTTAATATAATAAAAGTGGAAGTATTTATCTTTATTTCACAAGACTAAACTTAATTATTTATTTTATTCATTATGAGCAAACCTTGCATTAAGCAAATGTCTGGAATATAATTTTCTTAATGTCAATTCCATGAAAAAAAAGAAATACTCAACAACTTCCCCTCCCTGTCTGAGGCTCATAGATATATATACCAGATCATAAATATATAATTTAATTTAAAAAAAACAAAAAAACTTAGTATCATTAAACAGCTGGTCGCTGTAGCTTTTTAACAAACGTTACTCCAACAGGAGGAAGTAGGGCATTTGTTGGGGACTATTTTCAGCAGTGGATTAATCCACATTTGTGGCAGCAGGACGGTGTTTGTGGGATTTAATCAGAATAAACTAAAATAAGTGTTGTCATCACAGACGGCGCTGTCTGACGGCAGAAACATCACCCTTTTTATGATTTAAAGGTCGTCTGGCTCCAGATGAAGGCCAGACGTTAACGTGGAGCATCAGCCCGTACAGCTACAGTAGAAACAGAGTATCTTTTCTCTACCCACTCCAACATGAAACTGTTCACTGCTTTCTGTCCTGACACTTAACCCACCCACAGGCTGTGCAGGTTACAAGTCAAGCTGCACATCAAACACAGCCCCTGCAGCAGCACAGTGTGGAAACTATCGAATGCTCGTATGCCAAGTTTTTACACGGTATCAGCTACCATATAAAAATCATCCACACACTGAACAGTGTGCTAAACATTGATGAGACTTAACTTTGTCAGCTTGTCCATGTAGCTGTAGCATTTCATGGGATCTACTAGCAGAAATGGAATATAATATTTATAACTATGTTTTCCTTCGTGTGTAATCATCTGACACTAAGAATCAATGTGTTTTCGTTAGCTTAGAATTAGCCCATCATATCTAAATAGGGAGCGGGTCCTCTATTCACAAAGTCTACCATGTTCCTACAGTAGCCCAGAGCGGACAAACCAAATACTGGCTCTAGTAACAGCCTTTAACGTTTTCTCTACATCACTCCTTTGCCGTCCAAATATGGTTACTTACTGGTTGCAAAAAGCCAAGATGGCAACAGCCAAATCTCCAAACTCAAGGCTTCAAAACAGTAGTCCACATACCGTCACAACGACTGCGTCCACTTCTTTTATACTAGGGGTAAGTATGGCCTCTGAGTGAGGCGAACGGCTTTACCATGGTTTTTGCACTTGGTGGCTCACATTACTGCAGACTTGGAAAGGGAGGAGTGAGCGCAGGGTTATTCTGTTGGTTGCAATCTGCAACCTCACCCCTAGCGTCAAAACCTTAACACTGTCCTTTTAAAGTGTGATAAGAAAACTAGTTACTGGAGTGGGGTGAATCTGTTTTTTTGCGTCTCCACGGGTTTTAGAATTTTAGACTCATTCCAAAACACACATAAGTTCAAGAATACATTTTCAGAAAGGAAGAGACGTGATGCGAAACACGGTAGATCCGAACAGACCAAAATAAGAGAGATTTGATGACCCATCGATAAAAGCAGCAATACATTCCATTTACTCTCCATCTGCCTAAAATAAAACGATTGACAAATGGACAACATATCCTGCTGCCAGAAATACTCACTAGAGCATAGATTGTGGATTCATCTGCTGCTTAAAATAGTCCTCGAAAAATTCCCTTTTTCCTCCTGTTTGAGTCCAATTTGCTGAAAATTTGAGTGGCCATCTGTTTTTGGAAATTACTGACGCTTCTTTAAGATTACCATCTTCAGTAGGGAACCAACGGGCTTGGGTCTGAGGGTCACATATATGGTAGGGAAGTCAGAAAGTATTGAGAGACGGACTAACACATTGTTGGCTTTTGGCCTTTTTTGGGCTTTGTTGAGAATAAGAAATATTTAGAACCCCACCAGCCTCATCCTTTAATCATTTAAGCTTGTCAAACTAGCAAAGCAGCGCAACACAGAACCAAGCACTACTCCCCAGAGAGCAAAAAAACGCTGAGTCAGAATTCACTTATCCCCTGTAAGTTGCAGATGCAACTTTTAATAAATGAGTAAAACCTGCAGCATTGATTACACTTTGGCAGTCGCTCCACTGAAGAATGCAGATGAGGAAATGTGCACTGCCAGCTGCCAAGACTGCATTAACTGTTATGACTTACAGAGGCGATAAATTTCAGGCTACAGTGAACCGCAGCGGCAGAGAGGGAGGAGAGGAGGACCACTTTGTTTCAACCACACAAACATATCATCAACTTAGCTTCTCTTTGGCTCACCTATCCGTAGACTCCAGCCAATGTGCAGCATCCCCGAAAGCCCCGACTGTTATGCAATATGCAGCACAGGTGGAGATCTGATCGGCCAACTCAGACTGAGCTGTTTGAGTGTCTGAGAGTTCAAACCGAATACATGTAATGGGATAATTGCTGTCACTATATGCAATGTCTTACTACAGGCTGTCCAACAAACGCCTGTCAGTAGATATTACAGTTATCAAGTAACAGTATTGCCTTTGGTTGAATTAAAGAAACGTACATTTAATAATGTCAAATACCAGGAGATGATGTTGAGTTAGACAATGTGAACCCTTTAGAAATACAAAATATTGCAAGAAATGTATTAGAAAGGCCCCAGTATTATAAACAGCTGTGGTTACAGCATCTCTAGGGTGGGTTCAGTCTGAGCCCTCTGCAAACCCACAACATAAGCATATCTGATACTGCGTGTTTTGCGCGCATGTGAGACAGACAGAGTGAACGAGAGAAGACACCAACACAACACACAGCAGCCGCACGCGTCTCGCCATTGTGGCGCGTCACACGTCGGTTTCTCTTGCCTCGTCCACTCTGCCGCCTCGGAGAAAACTGTGTGAGCAATGTCGCACAGTACAATTAATTATCCTAACAAATAAATAAATGTCCCTTTGTCGGGAAACACCTGCGCGTGTAGGTGTAACTAAATGCAATTTTGCAAGACGTTCACGGTTATTCCTACAGGCTCGTGGGCTGTACACCATGAAGAGCGCCGCGTCAATCAAATTTAACTCGAAATAATTATTTTCAGAGTGTGTCTGTGCGCCGACAGGACGCACCACTCCTGTTGATTCGGAGTTGATGTCCCGCTATATTCAATTAGCTACGTAGATTTGCTGATAAGCAAGGGGACCTTTAAATGGGAGTATACAGTATTAAATAGGATTTGGCGTGGCGCTCTGCCCATGTCGAGAGAAGCGCACGTACACCGTCTGATCTGGTACTGGACCTGGTAGGCTACTGGACCTGGTACTGGTTATGTGGAGCCGGAGACATGACTAGTAACCATGGCTACCGATGATGTAGCAACGATTAAAGGGCATCACATCAGTCATGCACGAGGTAAACCTTTCTGCACGAGCTACATTGGTTTGCAGCTCTCGCGGTGTAAGACATGGATGAAAGCAATACAGACCGACAGCTGAAATTCAATGAAGGGCAGGCAGTAGTGTCTCTGTCCTACCTCACTACCACTGCGGAGCGGACCCGAGCCGACGGCTTGCTAGATTATTTCTTCCCTTTATTGCTCTGCTTGGGCAGCGAACAGCGACACCGGACCGTGGTCTGCAGCCGTATGGAAATGTTTCCGAAGGAGAGGAGTCTCCGGCCGGCTGTCAAAGACGAAATGTCGGTAATACCTCCTCCCAGCAGCAGAGCGTTTACTGAACATTCGCTCGGTCTGACCGTAAAGCAGTGACGGTAGGGGGAGACTGCTGCTAATAAATACTGCTATTAAACATAGCAGGGACGGCTCCTCTCGCGAGAACGCGTGGATCTACTGTAAGAGTATGGAAATGCCGGTGGTGACAAATAACCCCAAGCTATGACGCGTGACAACCAGTGTCTCCACTGTTATCCACTGAGTGTGATACATAAATAAAGACACATTGTGTCCCCCGTAGAATAGTTATAAGGCATTAAGTACAAATGTCAGCTGGCAGAGCACAAAACAGCTTAAAAGGTCAGTCAATAAAATCAAAAATAAATAAATGCTGTGTGTTTCACCTGCAGTTCTGAAAAAACTATATATATAACAACTGCCACCACGATTATCCCCCATAAAACAACTTTCTATTAATGAATTCACTTAATAATCACAATTATGATGTGTAAGCAGGTTATAAAAACAATACAACCCAGTCAGTAATATGTGGGTGTGTACAGGCTCTGATAATCCCACTTTAGAATTGTTTATGCCTTGATTTGTTCACATCATGTGTTAGGAAACTCTGGCATTAGAAAATGTCATTTCCCCAGCAGACTATTTGGTATATTTGGGCAGGTTAATGTCAATTCAGATAATGTTCTCATTTTTTAAGGATTGTGTTTGTTTTTTTCTTCCGGTATCACAGCTGTACCCATTCATAAATAACAATAAATCAGACATAAAGTGTGGCTACTGATTTGTGGGCTCAACTCTTGTATGCATTAACAGTCGTTCCCCTTGAGTTGCACAAAAGGGAAGCCTGTCTGTTATTAGTCTACTATGCCTTTATTTGACCATAGTGTGGCTTAAAGGGTGACTCTGGCAATTTTAGTATTGGCCTTCCATACAGTTGGGAGACCTCACAAAAGACAGGTGCAGAAAAGAATGGTCAAGATTGACGCAGCAGATAGACTATTAGTCCCTTTACGGACTCCAAAAACTCTGCATCCTACATTTCCCATAATGCAATGCAGTAGTCATTTTTTATAGCTTCCCTCCCTGCATAATACGCTTGTCACATAGATCTTACCTTTATTGTCATTGCATAATGAGATTACATTTGCAGCTCTCATATCGATGCAATAATAAATATTAAGGTAAACAAATGCAAATAAGTTAAAATAGCAAAAGAATAACATCATAAACATATAGCCTACCTGCTTCAGTAGTGTTGACATACCCTAACTCCAACCATGGCCCTGACCCCTGATATCAAACATAAAGCATCGGATTGGTAGAGTTTACTGGATATCATGGGAGTGTGCACTGTATAAAGGTTTATCTCAGGGAAAGACTATCAGGGCTAGGCAGGTTATATCTAACAGGTTGTACACAGTAATGAATAATAACACACACACTCACACACACGCATACACAGCCATGGCCATGCTTCCAAAAGGACAACTGTTGGCTTTTATTGGCACTGGAGACCACAACTGTAATAAAAAGCCAATCCTCTTGTAATTATCATACTGGTGAAATATTTGCATACCAAATAAAGTAGGGAACAGTCATTTCAGTTGTGCAGGAAAGTAAATGTCTTGTTCATAATCTGCATGGACAGTATTAGGTAACAGTTGAAACACTGCGGCAGTTTAGATTAATCTAATTCTTAAATTTACTCAGAAACAGTAGCTTAACACATGAATAATACATTGTACAAATGCAGCATATTGTCAATCCTAGTGGTGAAATTGGTGAAATTACAACTTCCGGGTCCAACATGTTACGCTATTGGGCCCAAAAGGACTTTTTCCCAATAGCTAGCAAAGTTAGAAAACTTGTTAGCGTGGAGAGTTTTATTATTTTTAACAACTTCAGTAAACAAAAAGCCAGGGGAAAGTGACCAGAACAGTAGAGAAAATAGGTGTCTCGGTTTGTCCGGAATCGTCCCAAATTCAAGCTGTGTGTCCAAAGTCCCGACAAATATCTATAAAACACTAAAATGCTCTGTTTTCAAACAGCCATTACCAAATGTTCCCAGTTTATAATAATTAACTGATGTTAAACATGTTCTGTCCCACTCTTTCTTACCCTACCCATTATAAAAACATGAACAATGCACCACGCGTCTGACTTCAACACCGATTGGTCTGTATGTGTGGCAATCAATCCATGTGTCCTTGTCGAGGCTGTTGCTGTGACGCTTGTGTCAGTATGTCATGCCGAAGAGAAAGTCAGTCTTTTCTAGAGAGCCCCAGGAGGCTTATGAAAATGCAACGTTCTGCACACGCAGCAAGAGACTATTAAGAGTCGTGCATGGTGGAAGTGTCGATATTAAAGATCATTAAAATGATCAGACAGCAAAATACGATAGCACACCTACGATGAGTGCATAAGTGCAGGCATTGGGCGCATGCAATATGATGCAATATGGTCACCCTACTCCCAGAGCTATTGAGACTTGTTAGTTAGCGGTTAGCTCACCAGCTGTCACCAAGTAGCCCTACAACTATATTAATTATGTCGCCGAGCTTCCAGAACCAAATATTTCGCAAAAACATGCAGATTTAGTTTGTCGGATCACTTTCTGTACTGACCAAGCCCTTAAAGGTGAGGCGAATTGCAGAGTTGGTTAATTCTCTGAGTTCATCACTATAAGTGCGCCTTTCCAATTACGTGTAGTCATCTGGACCCATTGTTAATGTAAAAATTATGAGTTCAGCTTAAAAGTGCAAACTGGAATCACCCTTCAAATATTCTTCAGCTCGATTGATCAATGTTTGACAGAATAGCTTGCGAACACAAATCAGTTCTTTGGGTAGCCTAGTAACCGAGTGGCGGAGGCGCACCATAACAATAATGCTTTCGTTTGTGAGCTTGAAGGAGTCTGGCTGTTCTCCCCTTTGCCTTTAACAAGATTGGTGTATTGCAGCATTCTCTGGAGGGAAGAGGAGAGAGGGAAGGAAAGAGTAGATGAGGAGAAGAGGGAAGATAACACATGGAGGAGAGGAGGTACTGCAGCAGAGAGAGAGAGAGAGATTTTAATCAATTTAAGTGCCTCAAATCTGACCTGTCCCACCTTTCTTCTCTCCTCAGAGTACATTAAAACACACACACACACACACACACACACACACACACACACACACACA
>NW_022282722.1:0-5203 GCF_004355925.1 Anarrhichthys ocellatus
GACAGGTCTCTACCAGAGACGTATACGGCATCTCTACGTCACTCCTCAGTCCAGATATGGTCACTTCCTGTTCACTGGCTGATAAAAAACAAGATGGCGACCATCAAAACGCTGACGTTGAGCATTTGTTCTGTGAACTAAAGACAAAATGAATCGTTGTCTCCTGCAGGTGACAATAGGGAAGATGTATGAGACCCAGAAGAACGTGGTGGAGGACTAACCCCCGCCCCCCAGCAAACAGGAAGTGGCATCAGAGACCGGATCACTGCCCTGACGTCATCGCCGCCATCTCGTACAGCTGGGAGGAGGTGGAGGTGTGAAATGCATTGTGGGAGATGTAGGACAGAGTGAAGCTGTGGAGCTCCTGGAGTTCTGTTCTTGGATGCACCGATCAGCTTCTGATCGTTGAACAATCTACTTGTTGTTCTGCTGCTTCTTGTCTGTATTTATGACAGAATCAATATATTGACCTGCTAATTATCTGCACGATAATTTAGTAGAAAATGCCTTTAAACACTTATTTCACTGCTCCGGTTATTACATTAGTGATTTATAGAGAATTGAAAATCAAGTGAAAGTTCAGTTTTTATGGTTAATAATCTTTGTCTTAATTATTCATCTCTAATGTTTCAGATTATTCAGGTTTTAGTCTCAATATGTGAAATAAATCAAGTTAGAACATCATGTTGGTCAAACTGTCGGACGGATTGAACTCCTGATAACATTTAAATTTAACTGTGTGTGTATGTGTGTGCATATATATATATGCACACACATACAGTATAGTTATATTAACTAAGACTCCAGCTGAACGTGATGATCAGAACTTGTTCGTGGTTTTTTCTTTTCTAACACACAAGTCGTCGATGTGATTGTCTGATATATAAAAGAACTTCTATAATATTCACTCCTCTTATTCAGCAGTTCATTTATTTCTGTAACATGGAACAAGTCTTGAGTATGAACGTGCAGATACAACTAGTAATATACATATAATATATAATATCTATATATAATATCACACGTCAGAGGGTTTAAAAGTTATCCTCCTTCTCCTTCTTTTTCTTCTTCTCCTTCCTCTCCTTCTCCTTCTTCTCCTCCTTCTGACCGTCTGCTGCCCATGTACAGTGCATCCGGAAAGTATTCACAGCGCTTCACTTTTTCCACATTTTGTTATGTTACAGCCTTATTCCAAAATGGATTAAATTCATTATTTTCCTCAACATTCTACACACAACAACCCATAATGACAAAGTGAAAACTGTTTTTTGCAAATTTTTGCAAATCTATTAAAAATAAAGAACGAAAACATAACATGTACATAAGTATTCACAGCCTTTGCTCAATACTTTGTTGAAGCACCTTTGGCAGCAATTACAGCCTCAAGTCTTCTTGGGTATGATTCCACAAGCTTGGCACACCTATTTCTGGGCAGTTTCTCCCATTCTTCTTTGCAGAACCTCTCAAGTTCCATCAGGTTGGATGGGGAGCGTCAGTGCACAGCCATTTTCAGGTCTCTCCAGAGATGTTCAATCGGGTTCAAGTGTGGGCTCTGGCTGGGCCACTCGAGGACATTCACAGAGTTGTCCCGAAGCCACTCCTTTGTTATCTTGGCTGTGAATGAGTGGATGGATCAGATCTCTGCTGATCAGCACACGTTCTACACACAGATACTGAAACACTATTAACTGTAACTTCTAAAACTCTTTAAGAACTCTTAAGAACTGGAAGCGTTTCTCCAGCTGAACACAAAATGCTCCAGTTATTGTTTCCAGCTGATCGGCTTTCATATCACAACAAAACGCATTCTCAATTTTAATATTTCTCCTTTTCTAAACGTGAGCTCTGCGTTTGGTTTGTCACATATCCAGCGACCACACACAAACCCTGGGTTTAAGTAAGTAAACGTTCCACAGGATCGATACCTGAGGGTGTGTGTGTGTGTGTGTGTGTGTGTTCATAGGTGGACGATGAAACACACTAACAGCAAGACTGGACTTATCAACGGAGGAGGTACCAGTGGCTGCTTTTAATAGACCATCTGTTGGTTTTAGGACAGACATACACACACACATACACACAGTCAGGCGTTAAAGATCATGTTGCTCAATCAGCCATAGCTGTTTCATCAGACCAACACACACACAGGATGCTTCATCCAGAACAAGGATGTGATCATGAGAATAAAGGACGGCCTGTCCTCCAGGTCACCACCTGAAATATCCCTTCATCACTTCGAGCCTCTGGCTGTGTTGACACACTAAACAGATGTCGTCAGGTTTGTCAACAAACTATTTTCAGAGGTCTCCTGAACTTTGACCCTCAGGTAAAGAGGACAGATAGAGAGGAGGACAAACAGACAGACAATTCTGTGAGAATAAAGGACTCGGTCGTGAGAATGTAGGACGCGGTCGTGAGAATGTAGGACGCGGTCGTGAGAATGCGGGGCGCGGTCGTGAGAATGCGGGACACGGTCGTGAGAATGCGGGATTGTAATGTAATTATTGATGTATTGATTAAATGGTGAAGATGGAGCTCATTTAAATAACTATATATTCTTCTGGTAGTTTATGAGTTTCCTCCTGGTGATCAATAATATTTTGAGCAGTAAACAATACAATAAAGGCGTCTGAGATGTAGAGTATAAAGTATCAGCACATTGTATCTTAGTAAATGTACATATTTTTGTGATAAAAATCTCAGACATGAAGGTTTGAAGACAAAGAAAGATGTTTTAATGATATTTTATGATGTTGAATGTAGAATATGGATCTATATCTATAGATCTATCTGTCAGATAGATCTATATCTATAGATCTATCTGTCAGATAAACGTAGTGCAGTAAAACATACAAACATTCATCAAAAAGCAAAAGAAGAGTTTTTAATTTTATTTATCAAAATAACGAGAATATTCTCCTTTGTTTCCAAAATGTCGGGTTTTCTTTCCTGGGAATCAAACCTGCAACTCTTCAAACATTTAGACTGAATGTTTGCGTTAAACACAGATCAACTGAATCTTTAAAGGTTTAAAGAACCAACCGGTCGTTTTTCATGTTTCTCTTTTACTGAACATCAAAGATAAAAAGAAAGAAAACAGTTCTGATTCATTTGAATGTTCTTTATTCATCCACAGTTTCAGGCAGCCATTGATTCATATTTATGTCCGTACAGGGTGAAAATAAATTCTACTCTTTTTAAACAATCTGCGCTCATTTTTAAGCAACAATAATGTAATATCCATAAAAGATGAATTCAGATCATCTATGTGATTGATCACATTTCAAACCGTACAGAAATAATGTGAAAGCAATAGAGAGGAGGAATAATTCAGAAAAGTATCTGCATTTGCAGTGAGACAGGGACGCTGGTGTCGTCAGGTCCAAAGCGTCCAGCAGGTTGTTGACACTGAGGCACGTTTTCTTTAAATAGGGAACAAAGAATGAGTCCATCGATCCAAGTTCAGACAAATATCCATAAATGTCCGTTGAATGACAGAAAAATCACTCAGAGTCCCAAATGAAGGGAAACTAAGTCTGATCTTCAGAAGAAATACAAGTTCCCTGATCTCAAGAAGACTCGTCGTGTGACCCAGAATAGTTTTTATTCAGCAGGTGGGAAACAGCATGTGCGTGCACAGCGGATGGAGAGTTTTTTTACGCACAGATGTACAGGTTTTATTGGTTTTACGCACACATTGATGGGTTTTACGCACAGATTAATGGGTTTTACGCACAGATTAATGGGTTTTACGCACAGATTGATGGGTTTTACGCACAGATTGATGGGTTTTACGCACAGATTAATGGGTTTTACGCACAGATTAATGGGTTTTACGCACAGATTGATGGGTTTTACGCACAGATTGATGGGTTCTACGCACAGATTAATGGGTTTTACGCACAGAGTAATGGGTGTTATGCACAGATGTATAGGTTTCACGCGCGGTCAGGTGGTGTGGAACGCGGTGCTGACAAACGGCGTGGTGCCGGGCATGCAGCGGTACTGGAGGGTGTAGTTCCTCCCCTCGTTGTTGTCCCAGAACTCCCCCTCTTCGCTCCGCACGTACACGGAGAAGTGCACGGCAGAGCTGGGGTCCATGAAGGGCGGCGTGTACACGGTGAAGCTGAACCGCTGATCCGCGGTGCCCGGCTGATCCGCGGCCACGGGCAGAGCCTGCGCGTCCACGTAGGAGAGCCAGTCGTTGAAGGTGTACCTCAATCCGACCTCTTTGTCGGTGCAGCTGGTCGAGACCCGGATCTGTCCCCGCACGTCGAACTGGGTGATGGTGACCTTCTCCAGGCAGACGCGGAGCCGCTGGACTCTCTGCTCCGCGTCCCGGGGCTCCGGGAAGCAGGCGACCAGCCGGTCCGTGTTCAGGCTGGACTTGAAGCTCTGGCACAGGTCGTTCAGTAAGTCCTGCTGCGGTGGGAAGCTCTTGTGCCGGGACAGGACTTTACTCGGGATCTGCGGCTCCTCCAGCGAGCTGAAGTGCTTGACGCTGGCCAGGTTCAGGCCCATGGAGTCGGCGAACTTCACCCGCTTCCTCCCGTTACTCCCGGAGACGCCGACCAGGAGTGCGGGCAAGGATCTGGCTCTCCTCCGGTCCTTCATAAACCTGAGGTGAGAAGCGTCCACCTCGTCGTCCAGATCTTCCTCCTCCACCTCCTCCAGACCGTTATTCATACTCAGGGACTGGAGAGGTGAGCGGGACATGTGTGCCCGGCAGCCTGGCGGCCCGTGTGCTGTGGCCGGTCAGAAGTCCTCGGGAGGCGGCTTGTATATAGAGAAGAAATTCCCGCCCCCTCTGGAGGACAACGTGGTGACAACAGAGCGCGTGCAGGTTCCCCAGTCTACTGATCACAGAGACACGCGCACCGTCACGTAGGAAGCATCAACTCTCACCTGTCTGCGTGCAGCGGACCGGAAACACGTCACACTGTAAACAACAACACAGAGAATATTCCAGAGCAAAATTCTGTGTACACATAAATACAAGTAATAACATGGTTCAGTACTCCGATCCTTTACTTAGATAGTACAAATACAAGAATGTACAAATACAAGTAAAAGTATTCTCATCTTCATGCAGTAAAAGTACAGAAGTATTCTCATCTTCATGTAGTAAAAGTATAGAAGTATTCTCATCTTCATGCAGTAAAAGTACAGAAGTATTCTCAGCTTCAAGTAGTAAAAGTACAGA
>NW_022282722.1:5303-6978 GCF_004355925.1 Anarrhichthys ocellatus
GTAAAAGTACAGAAGTATTCTCATCTTCATGCAGTAAAAGTACAGAATTATTCTCATCTTCAAGTCGTAAAAGTACAGAAGTATTCTCATCTTCAAGTAGTAAAAGTACAGAGGTATTCTCATCTTCATGTAGTAAAAGTACAGAAGTATTCTCAGCTTCAAGTAGTAAAAGTACAGAAGTATTCTCATCTTCATGTAGTAAAAGTACAGAAGTATTCTCATTTTCAAGTCGTAAAAGTACAGAAGTATTCTCATCTTCATGCAGTAAAAGTACAGAAGTATTCTCATCTTCATGCAGTAAAAGTACAGAAGTATTCTCATTTTCAAGTCGTAAAAGTACAGAAGTATTCTCATCTTCAAGTAGTAAAAGTACAGAAGTATTCTCATCTTCATGCAGTAAAAGTACAGAAGTATTCTCATTTTCAAGTCGTAAAAGTACAGAAGTATTCTCATCTTCATGCAGTAAAAGTACAGAAGTATTCTCATCTTCATGTAGTAAAAGTACAGAAGTATTCTCATCTTCAAGTCGTAAAAGTACAGAAGTATTCTCATCTTCAAGTAGTAAAAGTACAGAAGTATTCTCAGCTTCATGCAGTAAAAGTACAGAATTATTCTCATCTTCAAGTAGTAAAAGTACAGAAGTATTCTCATCTTCATGCAGTAAAAGTACAGAATTATTCTCATCTTCAAGTCGTAAAAGTACAGAAGTATTCTCATCTTCAAGTAGTAAAAGTACAGAGGTATTCTCATCTTCATGTAGTAAAAGTACAGAAGTATTCTCAGCTTCAAGTAGTAAAAGTACAGAAGTATTCTCAACTTCAAGTAGTAAAAGTACAGAAGTATTCTCATCTTCATGCAGTAAAAGTACAGAAGTATTCTCATTTTCAAGCAGTAAAAGTACAGAAGTATTCTCATTTTCAAGTCGTAAAAGTACAGAAGTATTCTCATTTTCAAGTCGTAAAAGTACAGAAGTATTCTCAGCTTCATGTAGTAAAAGTACAGAAGTATTCTCATCTTCAAGCAGTAAAAGTACAGAAGTATTCTCATTTTCAAGTCGTAAAAGTACAGAAGTATTCTCATCTTCAAGTCGTAAAAGTACAGAAGTATTCTCAGCTTCATGTAGTAAAAGTACAGAAGTATTCTCATCTTCATGTAGTAAAAGTACAGAAGTATTCTCATCTTCAAGTCGTAAAAGTACAGAAGTATTCTCATCTTCAAGCAGTAAAAGTACAGAAGTATTCTCATCTTCATGCAGTAAAAGTACAGAAGTATTCTCATCTTCATGCAGTAAAAGTACAGAAGTATTCTCATTTTCAAGTCGTAAAAGTACAGAAGTATTCTCAGCTTCATGCAGTAAAAGTACAGAAGTATTCTCATCTTCAAGTCGTAAAAGCACAGAAGTATTCTCATCTTCATGCAGTAAAAGTACAGAAGTATTCTCATCTTCAAGTCGTAAAAGTACAGAAGTATTCTCATCTTCATGCAGTAAAAGTACAGAAGTATTCTCATCTTCATGCAGTAAAAGTACAGAAGTATTCTCATCTTCATGTAGTAAAAGTACAGAAGTATTCTCATCTTCATGTAGTAAAAGTACAGAAGTATTCTCATCTTCATGTAGTAAAAGTACTGAAGTATTCTCATCTTCATGTAGTAAAAGTACAGAAGTATTCGCATC
>NW_022282723.1:0-6975 GCF_004355925.1 Anarrhichthys ocellatus
TGTGATCAGGATAATGGTGAGGATCAAGGGCCTCTGATGTTTGTGGGAAAGCTTGATAAAAAATACAGGAAATATCAATAAATCATGTACTGCATTACAATAAACATTCTTCTATTTTCTTCTGTGTCAACTCCTCTCCATCACCTGTATCCATATATCCATACACCCATTTAAACTCCCCTCCGCCTTCTTAATCTCAAATAATACCTCCCATATTTTATCCGTCTTCCTTCCTGCATCATTGATCCCCTTCTGTCTCCATCTCTCTATACACCTTTTCCTTCTCACTTCCACCTCCTCCCTATCCTTTCCATCACTCCCCACTCTCCAGCGGTCCCCTTACCCCTGGCCCACCAGCTCACCATGAAGGAGGTGTTTGATGCCGAGGGCCGGCCGCGGGTGGACCTGCTCAAAGCTCACCTCACCAAGGAGGGCCGACTGGAGGAGGCCGTGGCCCTGCGCATCATCGATGAGGGCGCCGCCATCCTGCGGCAGGAGCGCACTATGTTGGACATTGAGGCGCCAGTCACGGGTATGTCATAGTGATGAAGAGTGGAGGAAGTGAGTGAGTCAGTCTAATTTGGTTACGGAGCAGTTCATAAAAAATAGTAGGAAAGCCAAACCTGATGTCAGTTAAAGGATTAGTTTGACATTTTGACCAGCGGACAGTTAGCTGAGCTTAGTTTAGCAGAATGACTGGAAACATAGGGCAGACAACGAGCTCATTAATTCAAGTGTAATAATGCATTTGTTCAATCTGTTTCAAAAAACAAAGGGTAAAAACATCACTTCACCGTTTTATGGCTTTTTTTTCTTTACTATTTACTGGCTGTGAGCGATAACATCCTTAAGTCTAAACTACTTGCCTGGTAACTACTCCTGCCCAAGAAATAGTCCCATACATAACCCCCAAAAACTCTGTTTTTTACACTTCCGTTTCTGTTTTGATTAAACAAACAAGATATAAGGTGTAAATTAGTCTAATTGTGTTGGTAGGCAGATTCTGTTAACTTCAGTCAGCCAGGATAACTGTTTTTTTTTTTGTCTTTATGCTAAGCTAAGCACAGGTCGCGAGACCATCACAGGGCTGACACATAGAGACAGACAACCATTCACACCATTCAGAACATGCAAACTGCACACAGACGGACCGGCCAGCGGGTTGGAACCCAGAAGTCGACAGAAGGCGACAGTGCTATACCTATCCATGCTGCCCCTAAATGTCAAGCTATCCATTTAAAAACAGTTTGCTGCTATTGGGACTACCCACACAAAAAAAGCAAAAGAAGTGTGTTAACATACGTATGTGCATGACAAGCAAATGGATCACACACTTTAACAGCTAGGGCAAAGATAGTGACAGTCAAACAGAGAAAGAGAGAGAGAAAGACAGAGGAATGGAGCTGCGTAGCAAAAAGGAGAAAGATTAATTAATTAATCTGCCATATGTATCTGCCACCCTTTTAATATGAACTGTTGTTCGGTCGCACATCACTGAGAGAACCAATTGGCACTCACGCCTCACAATGGCAGGCGCTAGCTTTGGTAATATCTGCATGTATTCCCTTGCCAGGGAAGTGGTATAAACCTTGGAGAACGTCGAAGGGAGGGAGTGGAAGGGGGACAAAACGGAAAACAAGATTCTGACACAGTAAAAAAAAAAGACAGACATGCAGGCAGGCGGACCCAGACACTTCTCAACCCATTCACACTGCTTGGTTAATGTACCTTTGTATCTCTGCATGCGTGTGTGTGCGTGTTTATGCAAATGCTGGCGGTGAGATAATTCTGTGTGGGACATCGTGCCCACGCAGTGTGGAAACATCGCTCGGCTTTCACAGGTACAGATCCCCGGGGACGAGGACAGAGAGACAGGCAGATGGAGAGACAGGCAGATGGAGAGACAGTCGATCCTAAGCTGCTTAGTGCAGAGGTTCTCACAAAATATTGATCAGTTTCCAAGTTTCTCCACTTCTACAGATTCCGATCCAGAAACACCCACCTGAGTGGATTTTTGTCTGAGTTAGCTGTGATCAGAAACTACAGGAAAAAGTAGTGCAGGTTCTTGTGGGGAGGGGCTTTAAGCAAATGTAATGGTGAGGAGATGTACTAGGCACAGTTTAGCACTTTGAAGGAGTCTCGAGATGTACTAAGACAGACGGACTAGTGGACGGACAGGCGGGTGGATGGCGGAAATTTAAATGGGCAGGCTTTTAGGGAGTCACATGAAAGCCTCTGGGAGAATACCGAGGCAGGTCTGAGGAGACAGACAGGTACGGCTCAATTTCACTCATGCCATCTTGCATTCCCAAATTCCCTGCTCAAATTAAGGTGAATGCTAAGGAGTAGACACAAAAATGTAACCGGCCGGGCAGATGCAAGATGGCCAATCGTAAGATGGGCTGCAGAGGGGAACTATAAAACTAAAAGTGAAAAGGAGAGGCCAAGCAGATGGCGTGGGAGGCGGATGGGAAGATGTACGCTGGCAGATCACACAGACAGTCCTGAAGTCTTTCAAAATACAAAGTGTTCGGCATGTGAAGCCTGATATGAGTAAACTTCTGGATGTGACTTGGAACAAACCTTGGGGGAAATTATTAGAAACACATGGCGATTGATATAGAATCAGAGTCGATGAGGCTCCATCAAGAAAACTAGATTGAAAGTCTGATAGATCTGAAATTTAACCTAATGTAGTGCAGTGAAGGTTGCTGTTATCTTAAAACTTGTATGATATATGGCTCAACAGTAATTAGTAGCATCAGGGATATAATCAGTACTGTTTGATTATCAATTAAAACGCCTTGGTGATTGTTTTGGATATAAAATGTTGTAAAATGATAATCACAATATCCCAAAGCCCAAGGTGACATATTCAAATAGGTAATTCTGTCCAACTAACAGCCCACAGCTCAAAGTTTTTAAGTATAAAATCAAATTAGACAAAGAAAAGAAGCTGGAACTTTTTTTTGCTTAAAGATACGGTAGTTTTAGATACATTCATCAACTAATCAACTAGTCAGCTGATCAACTGTGTTTCAGCTATAAGTAATTTTCTCTCCTATTGTTTGACATTTTGGCAGAGATCTATATCTATAGATATCTATAGATGCATGTATTGAACATGAGATCTCTGGTGTGTTCCTTAACTGGTTGGATTCAAACACAGACCTCAACATTATTCTTTCAGGAGGATATTTTCATCATTCATATTCTGTTTTTTTTTCATTAGGCAGGTGAGTGATGTTTCTAGATCAGCAGACAGAGCAGACATACCTCTGCAGATGCAAATCAGGCCATATGGAGCCACTGAAGCAGAGATGGTGCCACGAGATGGTGACCCTAACACTGTTGTGTGCTGCCTCCGCAGTGTGCGGAGATATCCACGGCCAGTTCTTCGACCTGATGAAGCTGTTTGAAGTGGGGGGTTCTCCTGCCAACACTCGCTACCTCTTCCTAGGGGACTACGTGGACAGGGGCTACTTCAGTATCGAGGTGAGGATGGACACTGAAGCATGTATCTGAACATCACACTCTTTTACTGGGTGTGTGTCCACACAAAAAAAAAGTAAGCTGGCTGTATTGTGTTTACAGTGAGCTTACAACTAAATCAATGTCCATTATGGTGTATATTGCCCTGAAGTCTATTATACAGTTTCTAGTAGCAAGGTTTATTTCATACGGAGGTATATAGTTACCACATTGTGTTGTATTTAATGAATTATAAACGTACAAAAAGTACTTGAGATTAGCATAGACGCACAACAGTGTGTGTCTGAAAATGGACACGGACCAAAATGATTTAAAATTCATGGATGACTCAAGGTCAGTAATCACTAACGGGTATAATATGCTGCTTACTGAAATATGTATAGAACCTGAGTGGAGATAGTATATTCAGGGGGCCGTTTGGCCATCTCTGTAAAATAGACGTGAGTGCAATATAATATTTTTGGAATTGCTTTGTCTGGCAGAAACGCTCCACAGATCGGGGGTGTGACTTGAATCCATAATAATACAAGCACATGGTGAATGTCCTAGCCTGTTGAGCTCACTTGGCATCCATGGCATGAGGGCTGTATCGCTGTTTGGATGGCAGGAAGCAATATTTAGGCCACCTTCCTAACACACTTCAAGGCCACATAGACAGTAGGCCTCAATGCAGAGCTTGGAGGATACCGTGTGTAGGTGAGAGAACACCCTCTGACACATTTGTAGTGATTATTAAAGTGATAAAAGTGGAAACACATTGGCTGATAATATATTCTAAAAGATGTCGGACACAGCCACAGCTCTTCTCAATTCATTTTTATTTTTCTGTGAACTCAATCAGGTACGCTCTTATTCGGGATGATTCTTGTCAAAGTCCTGTTCATGTCTATCTTTAGCCCGGGGTGAGGACCAACTTGCTTTCAGCTCAACACATTTGGGCAGTGGATGGTTCGTGCAGGGAGGGAATTCCTTGTGACGCTTCCAACGTGATTCTCTGTGTCTCGCTTTGAATTTCCAATTAGAATTTAATGAGGGGAACTGAAAGTGAAATGACAACAACTCTTCCTTATACAGTTACTTACTAGCAATGATGCTAAAGAGAAATTAGTTTTCACTGTGGTTTTCTTAAAGGAATAGTTTGACATTTACACTTATTTGCTTTCTTCACAGTGCTGCTATGACTGTACCTTACCCCCTAAAACGTTGAACTTGTCATTTAAGCCGGGCAATATAAGAAATCAAACATATTTCCAGTATAGTAGGGTCAGTCGAGAGCCATAATTGTAACAATATTCACCCTTTTACTCAACAATATTTTCGTCAAGCAATTGTTTTTTTTACGTTGATGTGATCAGATAATAAAACATAATGACATTATTGAAACTTACCTGTTGGTGCCTTCCTTGTTTACAAGTAAATTGATTGCGACTAAATAGTTAACAAATTTGATTGATGGAAGTTGTAGAAATACTACACAAACCTGACCTGATTTAGAATATAATTGAATGACATCTGACTGAACACTGGGTATTGACCAATACAAAATGAGCCGCTGGTCGTGCTCTTGCTTTGGCGTTCCTCACGGACCAGAACTAGCATGCATGACATGTGAGAACTAAGTGACTAAGAACAGATACATGCAGACAAGCAGCCATATGCCGACGTGATGTTGGCATTTACGTCTCAAGCATAAATACGCGTCATAACTGTAACAAGTCACATTGAAGGCGACTAAATATGCAAAAAGCTTAATTTCTTACATTATAGTATTCATGCTGCAATTACATCCCATAATGCATTGTAAATGTACTCCTGTTTTTGGCAAATGTAATGATGTTGTTATGTACAGCTGCTTATCTATAACCAGGTTTTATGCCTCTGTCTCCCCTGGTGAACCTTTAGTGTGTGTTATACCTGTGGTCACTGAAGATCCTCTACCCAAAGACGCTCTTTCTTCTACGGGGAAACCATGAATGTAGACATCTGACAGAATATTTCACCTTCAAACAAGAATGTGAGTGACTCTTGCGTTTCCTCCTGATATAATGTGCTCCTTCTCTCTTTCTCTACCGCTGTGTCTGCACCTCTTTCACCTCATGTGCTTTTGTTGCTCTTCCCTCTTTAACCTCATTCCATCCTACTCCAAGTTATACCAGTCTTTTCTGTTTAAGTTGTTATAAAGCCAAGTAAGCTGCAGCTAGCAATTATTTTCACTGTCAATTCATCTGCAGATTATTTTTTAATGAATTGCACATTCAAAACTATACTAGAAAACAAGCAAATATTCACCTCAGAGACTTTTTGGCATTCCTGGTTCAATGTTTTTTATTTCCAGTTGACTTGTTTGTTACAAACTCTGTAAAGAGAATCTTATAAACATGATATAACGCTAGAAGTCTGAGGCTGAAGCTACATGTCCGAGGCAAAACAGTCATCATCCTCACCAGCTGAAGATCCATGTAGAAGACATGAATATAAAGAGACAAGGATTGGTCTTGTTTTTGCAGTATAGAGCTTGTTAGTCAAAGTATTATAAGAACTACAAGGCAAAATACAAGATCGGACAGTTAATTCATGCTAACAGAACCCTGTTAACGGCTTAGCTTATGTAATTGCACAAGCAAGACAGAGGTTGCTTCACTGTTCATGTTTCTGAACAGTGTGTTTTCACTTCCACTGTTATAAGAGAAAAGCTTTTAGAACGAGGACTTACAGATGTGTTCGTATCGTAATGAGTTTAGCTGGGGTCGCAACCTCCCCACATACAGCGGAGCAGGACAGAACCACTGTAGTGTTAGCCTACGCTCTTATATAGTACCGTCCAGGAGGACAGGCTTCCACACAATGGGGAAAAACTGCAGAGTGAATGTGCTATTGTGAATGGGGCTTGTTCCATCGTAACATGTAACTACACAAAATGTAGGTAGCTAATGAAATGCTTGGCCTTCCTAATGTCATGCTAATGTCTTAAGTAAGAGCAGACAAACGCACTGTTCGGCCCCTTTCAAATTCAAAGCTAGGCCTGCCATGCCTAGTTACATTTGCTAAGCTAGGATTGGACAATTTGCTGCTCGGGGGAGGGGTTTAACAAACAGTCACTTGTTGCAGATTCATTTTCTGTCACTCAACTAATCAATACATTATGACTGTTTCAGCTAAAAAGTTTATTTTTTCTGTCCATCTTCCTGGGTGTTATCCTCCCTCCTTTCACACTCCCATCCACCCCTCTTCTACTCCTTCTCATCCTCCTTACTTCTTATTCCTCTCCATCTTTTCCTCCCTTGATCAGTCTCTCGCTCTGTCTCTCTGACTCTCCTCGCGTCCTGTCCGAGAATGGGTGACTAGCAGCAAATGAATTTGGCCCTTAATGATTGGCTCAGGGACTTGCTCTTCTGTGTCTGATTGGCCAAGGGACAAGGAAGCTAATTTCCCCTGGTGCTCGTGGCGAATAGTGGTCGCCCTCAATTACCATCTGCTGTGTGT
>NW_022282724.1:0-6538 GCF_004355925.1 Anarrhichthys ocellatus
TGTGTGTGTGTGTGTGTGTGTGTGTGTGTGTGTGTGTGTGGAACAGTCAGAGATTTGCTCTGCCACTTTAAACCAGTGGAACAAAGAACAACCCACTTTGGCCATCATTCCCACCAGCAGGCCCCTGGTCTCTTTTCACCCCAACGTCCATGTGGTGCCGTACTCCGACCACTCCTCTTACCAAGAGCTGGGGGATGCAAAGAAGCCTGGGAGGCAGAATGCCTGGAGCAGGATGCTTCTGAGGAAGAGATGGACATAGAAAGTGGTGAAAAGGACTCTGACTGCATCCGAACTTAACAAGGACCTCACCCCTAACAAAATCAGCACTGCACAGTTTCAAATGAAATGACAGCAGCCAGCGTAGCAGACATGGTAATGTTCACAACAACCACACATTGTCAGGGAGTGATAGTATGAGTCAGCACAGTGGACATGGAATTGATCAGGACAGTGACATAATATCAAATGACCAACTGAACAACATCGTGACAACATTGCAGAGCAGCCTCGATAACGATTCCTGCTCTTCATCCAGCTCGGAGACTGAGCTGAAGCAGGAGTATATAGAGGAGCTTGAAAGCAGTATTTTAGAGGCTCTCTCCTTCACAGAGGAGGACATGAAGGTGTGTGGCCTCTTGCAGCAGAGCTTTGTGCAACAGTTTTCTCTCTCTCCTTTCTGTGATGCACAAGAAGATGACATCTCAGACAAATAATGTGACCTGACGTTCAAGTTTTTGCCTCGCTTTAGAGGCCCTTATTTATATAATGTTGTATGTGTGGCCTGGAGTTTAGAAAAGCAGGCTTGTGATCAGTCTTTGGACCTGACCTGTGAAGAGACTGACCTCTGCCCACACCTTTCATCACGGTAGCCATGGCCTCGTGGACATGTATGCCAAGGCAGCTTTCTTTGGTTAAAAAAAATAATAATCTAATTAAAAAACTAATTACTTTAGTTGTAATGGAAGGAACTATACAGTGACTTTTATTGACCGGTATATGTGGTCGGGGCTGATGCACAGCTTACAGTATTCTGTAATGGATGTTTGTAAAGTCACATTTCCACAATGATAGACAAGTAAGCTCGTTACTCTTGTTTTGTTTTTCTGCCTCGAGAACCACCTGTTTCGTAAAAGCAGTTGCTTTTACGTTCTTTGTTTTGATCAGTTGAAAATAAGAATCTTATGTTAGATCTGCATTTTTCACCTTCATTTGTATATTTCCACTGTGTTTGAATAATGGACTTTTAAGTCAATTGTTAAATAGTATTATTGTTGAGAATCAAGGTGTTAAAGATAAATGGTGATTTTGGTATCATCTGTATTTTTTTTTTGCATCTAGAGGAACTTTATAATGAAAAATGTTTGAGAAGATACTGTTTAAAATAAAGTGTTTCCTGTATATCCTCAAGCAGCTGTGGCAGTGTTCTTTCTTTGTTAGTCAACTACTGCAGATGGATCAGTGTGGAAACATGATTTATGTTGCTGCTCATATTGATTAACAATCCAAGTGGAATTGTCAAGAGGTCAAAATCACTTCTCT
Organism: Anarrhichthys ocellatus; assembly: GCF_004355925.1. Classification (NCBI taxonomy): domain Eukaryota; kingdom Metazoa; phylum Chordata; class Actinopteri; order Perciformes; family Anarhichadidae; genus Anarrhichthys; species Anarrhichthys ocellatus. The sequence goes on from NW_022282724.1 coordinate 1,540, forward strand.
TAAAAACATGCATGTGTATTGAGAAGCATGATTGCTTCTGATTGTATTATTCTTACAACAGGTTATCGTGCATTAATTCAGTTGTTTTTGTCCCCATGACCACCTTTAAAAGTAGCTGCTCTTATCCGTTTTACATGTCTGAGTAGACGTGACATAAACCAGCTGCGTGCTGCTTGGCTGCCCTCTGTGCGTATTTAACAACTCGCTATGATAGTTTTAATCCCAAATCTTACCTGTTGGGACTACAGTGCTTTACAACTCTTTGCATTCAAATGATTTGACACGGTTTATATTTGTCAGTTGTCAGAACATTGGGCCTTTCTAACATGGCAAATGATGTCTACCAGTCATCCTCTCTACTTCATACACCCTTTTGAACATGTTATCTTGGACACGACCTTCCTCAACGTGTTTGATTTATTTCGATAACAGATTCAATATGCAACAAGGGGATCTATGAATTAACATAGGTTGGTCTCCAGCTCTGTGACAACAAGCTGCAGCAAATAAAGGTAATCTGGACTAATAATTTTGGTCACGACTGAGTCTCTGTGAATCAGTGAATCTTTCTGTTAATCGCTATAACATGAGGCACACTGTTGCACAGGGTCACGTGTTCCTACGTTAAGTTTATGTTGAGCTGATCCAACACACACCGTCCTGCAGCCATAAATCTACTCAGCAATATGCATCACACCATTATAAATTTCATCAAGAACATGTTGCATATAAGATCACGGAGAAATGCTACTCCCACATAAAACAATTTTTAGAAGTCAACCCAGAAAGTATTTGACTGTTCAATAAAACATATTTTGGTAGATGCTGAAGAAGAATTACCTTTTTTTCAAAGACCGATAGCGCCATCTTGTGGTTTAATTAATCCAGACAGTTAAAAAAGTAGATTACTTGATTTCCATAGTAATTTTTTTTCCGGGTGTTGGCTCAAGTGAAGTCATAGTTAGATCTTCATAAAGGAACTTTTCAAAAACATGTCTTTTCAGTTATTAACCATGAGCATGTGAAACAGGAGTTGTTAGCCAAATACATTTAAAAATCACAATTAGATAGGGCATATGAAATAACAACCTGGAATATAAAATAGGAAAGCGTATGTATGGGCCTCTGCTGACTGGATTCAAGAGTCCTGCTTTGAAGTGGCTGGGTAAGATCTGCATGACATTCCCACTGTTGATAGAACCAACAACCAAGAACCAGAACCAAATATGCAGAACAAACAATGTAGTTTATTTGATGACACTTTAAATAAAAATCATAACTATTAAAATATGCAGAACAAACAATGTAATTCATTTGATAATAACTATTTAAATACTACTAATTCAGGTTAATTATCAAAGCAACAAGTGGAATAAACAATTTAAAAAAAATACACAAGAGGAATTCAATTTGTCCAAAAACAATTCTAAATCAGAATCAGAATCAGCTTTGGTAATGTCCGATACCAGTGACTCTAATTGAGCGTACACATCTTAAGCAATAACATTCACCAGCATCACATCTCTGTCACTCAGGGCAGACTGAGGGCCATTGTCTCACAGATGTAATTGCGCTCGCCGACACAGACAATATCGTCCCAAGTGTTCAGCCAGTCCTCTGCTTCGATGTCTGCCGGCGGGACAATGGCCACACAGTCCTGCCCTGCATTGTCGATGTCCCAGGAGGCGATGGCATTGTTTGGCTCCCCGGGCATCCAGTAAATTAAATCCTTGTCCATTTTCTGTCCACTCACCCAACGGTGGAGGCCCTCCTTCACAAAGTCTTGCAAGCCTATCCATGCTGAATGGAAGCCCTGAGGGTGCGTCTGTTTAAACTGATACGTCAGGTTTGTTAAAAAGGCCTGGTCCTCTGCATTCCTGACGGTGGCCAGGTCACCCCCCATGTCCATGCAGTACAGTCGTGCAGTTTCCCACTTCTGCCGTTCCTTGGACAAGAAGAAACAGCGCGAGGCGTGTTCAATCCAGCCAGGAATACAGCGGGAGCACTGCAGGGACTTATTGCTGCAGAAACTCCACAGGAACGACAGTCTGCTGGAGGACAGGATCGAGAGCTGGTGTCGATTCTCTGCCTCCAGCTGAGCGGATGTTTGCTGCTCGTTGTTTAACCGTAGGTGCAACTGTTGGTTTTCTGCAGACGCCAGGGCGATGATCTGCATGGATCGATTCTGAAGCAGGTTCAGTTTTCTGTTCTCCTCCCCCACAAGGTGACAGCTTTTAAGGGTTGTATTCAGAAAGGAGTTCAGCTCGTCGTTCGTCACCTGTAACTGTGCCTTTTCTTGCAGTGTTTCCTCCAACAGCAGGCTCAGCTGTGTAGTTTCAGCAGACAACGAGGTAAAGTTGTACCAGGTTGCGTTTATGGGCAACTCCAGTTGGCCATCCTCACCTTCATGGGTGACATTTTGACAAGTAGAATTCAGCAGTTCCTTCAGCTGATCATTTTTCATTTGCAACTGCTTGGTCGTTTTTGCCATATTCTGTAATTGCACTGTCAGACATTGCTGTGTAGTTATCTGGACCAAGACGACAGCGGCCACACCACAAAGCATCACCACCCAAATCCCAATTGAAAAGGCTTTCCAACTGAATCTTGGCCTCTGCACCAAGCTGTTTCGAGTCTCTCCTCCGTCTATTTCCACTTCCACTTCTGTGGGAATTGTTGCTGGTTCCTCACCAGGACTTTCACCATTAACACTAAGAGCAAAAAACAAAAGGTATCAAGAGATGTCACTGAAAACAAGATGCTCTAAAACCACACACTCATGTAACCACATAGCCTACCAATTAACGCTACGTAAATAAATACCAGATTGGACCTTATGCATATTTCCTTTACTGTACTTTTACTCCAGCTCCTAGTTCAATATCATCACCCAATATTCGCACCAAGACTACCTTGTCCTATCATTAAATTCAAAAATACATGTTAATTGTACAGATATTTAAAAAAACAAACTTAAAACAGACCAAAACAAGTGTTATAAATATAACTTATTTAATTACCTCTGGTTCAATTGAATATCCTCAGGGTCAGCCATGTCTTCTCTGTTTAAGCAGCTTTTCTTCTGAATTATCTGTTTTTAATCCAACAACTGCAGCAGCTCCAGCCAAGAAATGAACAAACGAATGGCAATCCAAACATTATTTTTCAAATTGTATTTTCGACCCCAAGTTGCCAAAACAACTTTAGATGCGCTGGAATCACCGGAGCGAGATCACGTTGTGCTTATCGCGAGATGTAGGTATTCTCCAAGGTGCGTTTAATTGAATGAATGGAATGTATGTTGTAGCCCCTTCACGCGACACACAAATATAGGCTGTGAATGTTTTAATTAGAACATAATATGTACTAGAGTAGTAACTCTACTTCAACTGTAGTATTCTGACATTTTCTGGTATATTGTATATACTTGTCTGTATTGCTTAGCCACCTCGCTAGGAAGAAATGAGCAGTGGTGGAAATACGTAGCCTAGCTAACGGTGAGGCTAACCGCTAACTGTTTGAGGTAACTAGTTACTTCTACGCTACTTTGCTTTGGTAACGTTACTTCTCCGACATTCAGTGAGAAGTAATGTTTGTTTTACCGTTTACGTGACAGCTACTTGTCACTTGTACAGATTAAGATTATACATAAACATTGATGTTAACACATGGCTACTCACTGGTTGTTGATTTAAATTGTGAGGAACGTTACTATTACTAGTGTGACTTAAGAACTTTCAAAATAATAGTAGCTCTGTACTTTTATCTTAGTGACATTTGGTGCGCGTGTCTTCACACGCGACTGTACAAAAAACTATTAAATCAATCAACTCTTGCTCTTATGTTGGACTCTACAGGAAATAGACTCCTCCAAAATAAGACACCAAGTTACACCTTTACGTCTCAGCTACACCTGTAAATACAATTTAAACACAATAAAAAGTATATTGTTAACAATAATCTATAAATTATCTGACTGATATGCAGTTTGCTTGCTGAAATAATCCTGAAAAAAAACAATGCACTTCCTACATCCCTCAAGCCTCCACTATCAAATAGTTTAGTCCTTTTTGATCCAACACACACTGTCCTGCAGCCATACGTCTACTCACTACAGCAATGTGTACTAATAAGCAGCTGGAATGAGTCGTTAGCTTAAAAATACAACGTCCCATTGTTTTAGGAAGTGATTTATCCTTGTTAGCCTTAAAAGAAAGTGAAACCAACTAGAAATGCATGACCCATTTTTTAAAGATTGTCATTGTCAGCAGGAACCAAAGGGCTTGAGGAGGAGCACCTGACAGGACCCAGGACCTCCTCTGAGTTTGTACGTGAAAAAAAAAAAACTCAAACTAAACTTCACACTGACTTTGCGTTACTCGGCTGGTTTATTTTTGTTTTCTGTTCTGAAATCAGTCACTTGTCATTTATATTCACCTATAAAGGGACATCTGCTACCGTTGTTACTTCATAATGATCGTTTAAAAGGTTTTGTTTGTCATTTTATAGCGGCAGTTCATTTTGATCGCGTTTTATGTTCATGTGATACAGATGTTGTGGCTCATAAAAAATGCTATTTTATTAAAAAGAACATGGGAGCTTTTTCGTATTCGTGGGAGACAAAATTATGAAAACTAGTATTAGCGGTTTTTGTGGTGTCTATTTTAAGCATACCAGGAAAAGTGCAGGAGTATTTAATAAAGTTACTTCTGGCTGTATTTGGGGACCTGTCGTTGGTGTTATTAGTTCTGCTCGTGTTTTCCCTTTAATAAGAACAAATGTGCTGTGACAAACGTCTATACTTTTACAAGGATGCAGAAATGATGAATCGGTGCTAGCAGCTCAGATTGCTGTTGTATCCACAATCACAGTAACAGTAATCACGGTTATTATTTCGTATTGAGTATTTTGTAACCGATCATGTGACATCGTCCCTCTCTGCAGAAGCTGTTTCTCTCTCTCTCTCTCTCTCTCTCTCTCTCTCTCTCTCTCTCTCTCT
>NW_022282724.1:6548-6973 GCF_004355925.1 Anarrhichthys ocellatus
CTCTCTCTCTCTCTCTCTCTCTCTCTCTCTCTCTCTCTCTCTCTCTCACTCTCAGGAGTCTGGCAGATCCGCAGCCAAATAGCAATCCCAAGTTCTTCACCAAAGACTTTGCTGAGCCACATATACCAGTAAGAAACACACATGTTATACAGCTAGTGAATACGTAGAGAGGGCTGGATAGTATAGTCACAGGTGTGAGTAATTAAAGGGATTGAAATCAAACATCAGCAGTCACACAGCAGGATAAAAAAAACAAGTTCTGAAAGTTAAACTGTAGCTTTACTCTCATGCCAAACATATCTTTGTTTGGTTTCACTTTAATGTTTGAAACATTGCTGATGTAACACATTGAAATATCTAGTGATATTGTTTGATTCCTATTACCTTTGTGCTGTGTGTGTGTGTGTGTGTGTGTGTGTGTGTGT
>NW_022282725.1:0-6967 GCF_004355925.1 Anarrhichthys ocellatus
GTATATGAATATATATATATATATATGAATATATACGTGAATATATACATATATATGAATCCAGCAGTTGGCAGTAAAATGTCATATTTGTGTTCTTTAATCGATTTATTGAGACATTTTTATGAAACATTTTAATCTCAGAGATAAACTCAGGTTAGCTTTAACAGAGCGAACATGAAAATGACCAGAATAGCAAGATATTCACATAAAAAAACAGCACAAATTCTCAGGAAAATATCCAAACAATAAAACAAACGATTGATTGTTTCAAAGTTCAGATCGATCAGGAAATACTTTCACAACTCAACTAACTGGTTAAAGTATTTCAGTATAAAAGCATCAAAATAAGAAATCAAAAGCAAAATAAAAGTACAATGACATTTAAAAGGGAAGAACTTAAAGCTGCTCTACATATTGTTATTTTTACAGTACATGTTTTTGTAATTGTCTAAAGTACGGAGGCCCAAAGCGTCTAAAACTCAGCTGCTGCACCTCCCCTCTGGAACGCCCTCCCCATCCACATCCGTGAGGCTCCCTCCCTATCAACATTCAAACAAGCCCTCAAAACCCACCTCTTCAAACTTGCCTTCACCTGCTAACCCTGCACCCCACCCTCCTTTACATGACCCATTCAGCACAGCTTCTCCAGTCATTCTTTTTTCATTCTTTTTTTTGTTCTGTTTGTCTCTGCCTTGTAAAGCGTCTTTGGGTATCTTGAAAAGCGCTATAGAAAATTGATATATTATTATTATTGTTATTATTAAAACTAAATAAACTAAATTTAATAAAAAATAATTTTATCTTTTATTTTAATTCAGAGCCAGTGATGTGATTGGCTGTCATTTATTTTGATTGACAGTTGAAGAGTTTTATGGAGAAAAATAAGCTTCAATTAAATCATTTTACTGAGAAAATAAATATTTGTCTTTTCTCACAACTTTATGTTTCTGTTAAATTATTTTGTTAAAATATCTCGATGACATCACGATGAATAATTGTGATAATTTTAGGGATTTTATGGATAGTGAAAATGTTTTCTAAATAAAAGATGGGCTCTTTCCATCCTTGTGGTGTTTGAGAGGTGGACAGGACGTGAGGTGGACAGGAAGTGAGGTAGCATTAGCGAGGAGGAAGAGGCTGCATCTGCAGAGAGTCGTAGGTGTCTCTGGAGGCCGCGCTCAGACCCTGAAGACATGAACACAGCGATCAATACACATCAGATATCAAGAGTTGTATTAATAACTAACTCATATTAATAGCTGAAGCTTCACTCACCTGGTAAACCTGCTCGTTCTTTCTCTGACGCTGAGACACAAACATTAATAATGTGATTAATAATCAATCAGACACTGATCAATGAAGTGAACAGATGAATACGTGAAGAATCAGACTCACGTCTCTCTTAACAGGAAGCTCTTTGTATTCTCCTTCTGTACGGCCGGTCAGACCCTGAAGTAAACAAACCTCATGAGCATTAGTGTTCACACTAATGTTATACTTATTCATATCATCAAGTCACACACGTCATCGTTCATATTAACATGTTCAATGTCTTACGGTGTAGACAGCGTTGTCGTCCGTCGGGCGGTTCTACGAGACAGAACACATCACAATGAATCAGGTTCTTCAGGGTTCTAATCAACTCACTTCTTAAACTACTTCGCCTATTTTTCTGGAATATTTCGTAATGTTTGTTTTTCGGGTTCCTGGCGATGAATCGACTCAGTTATGAAATTATGGCACAGACAGGGTTCTGTTATATTCTATGTCTCAGGTTCTATGTAGAACCACAGCAGAACTCACTCTTTGTCTCAGCTGATTGTAAGCTCCAGAGCTCTGACCCTCCAGATCCTGAACACAGAGACACGTAAACAACAACAACAACAAACAATGACAATGATACTTACAGTATAATAATAATAATAAATATAACAAGTATTATAATAATATCCCATTGGTTGACTCACGCTGTAGACGCTCTCCTCGCCTCCCTTCACTTTGGTTGTAAAGAACTAAAAGATTTGAATAAAATATATTAAATTATGAGGTGAAGATGAGAAGACTCGGGCCTGGCCCTTTAAATGTGAATTGTGCAGCAGGAAGCCTTTTCAAAATAAAAGGAGTACACAGACCTTCTCCTTGATGAGCATGGCGGTGATGATGAGTCCGTAGAGACCAAGGAAGCCGTCCAGGATGTAACACAGCTGAGGGCTGTACATCATCACGGCCTCTGTGGAGGGAACACAGGCTTTTATTGTGGAGGGTGCGCACAGGCTTTTATTGTGGAGGACACACACACAGGCTTTTATTGTGGAGGACACACACACAGGCTTTTATTGTGGAGGACAGTCTTTTATTGTGGAGGCCACAAACAGGCTTTTATTGTGAAGGGTAGCTGTTATATTTATTTTCAAGAAGAAAGATGATTTCTAAAGTTATTTTTAGGAGCGAGGCATCATGGGTATTGTAGTGCGAAGAGTCTAAACAGCGGTCTCATAGATGAATATAACTTACATCGTCTGATGATCGCGGCATCAGCTTCCTCGTTCTCATGACAATGTGTCATGGTCACTTTAGTATCTCAAGTGTGTTCGTACAGGAAATGTGTGTGTGTGTGTGTGGACACGCGATCAGCTCAGCTTCACACATTTTAAAAATCAAATTAATGGCAGTATTAGTGACAGTATTAATGGCAGTATTAGTGGTAGTATTAGTGGCAGTATTAGTGACAGTATTAGTGACAGTATTAATGGTAGTATTAGTGACAGTATTAGTGGCAGTATTAGTGGCAGTATTAGTGATAGTATTAGTGGCAGTATTAGTGGTAGTATTAGTGGCAGTATTAGTGGCAGTATTAGTGGGGCGGCCGTGGCTCACTGGGTAGAGAGGGTCGTCCGGTCGGCGGTTTGATCCCTGGCTGCTACATGTCCTGTGCCGAAGTGTCCCTGAGCAAGACACTGAACCCCTAACTGCTCCCGGGCGCTTCTCAGCAGCCCACTGCTCCCAATAAGCTAGGGATGGGTTCAATGCAGAAGTCAAATTTTGTATATGTGTATATGTATATGACAATAAAATCTTCACTTTAGTGGTAGTATTAGTGGCAGTATTAGTGGCAGTATTGGTGATAGTATTACTGTGTACACAGAAACCTCTTTAAGAAACAAACTGATCTGTTTTTATGATAATTATGTAAAAGATGTTTTCATCTTCCAGTTAATTTAATAAAGTTTCATTTTGCAGTTTCTACCTGATATACTGAGGTACAGTGTGCAGTAAAACTACTAATAATACTGCGACAGAGACAACTGCTGCTTTTCCTCCATTCAACCTTCATTCATACTTTATGTCTATAATATATATTTATACTCAGAATGAACAGGAAGCTGTTGGTTTTGTTACTGGAACCAAACTGTCATTAAAATGTCAAATTAACTCGTTTACTGTAAACAGCGAACGGAAAAACTGGTCTGACGTCAGTTTCATGTTTTCTGTCGTTAGTTTTCCACTTTAAAGGAATCGCTTCATAAAAACAGCTGATGCACAATGAAACCGTACATCAGAGTACACCAGAGTACATCAGAGTACACCAGAGTACATCAGAGACAGTAGTATTAGCAGTACATGTATTAGTCACACACGGTTCTATTCAAAACCTGCTTTAAAAAAGGTTGAATTTAAGAGACAGTTTAAAACATCTTTGAACTACTTTAACATTTACTACTAACTGCTGTATTTTAAATATCATTTTTAAGGTCGATGTTTAGATAATCTATCGTAGTACTAGTAGTGGTATGTTATAGATTATTATTATTAGAGATAATTAAAAAAATAAAACATAATATTTCATATCAGACAGTAGTACTAGTAGTAAAAGTACATTACTTCTTTCATACAAAGACATGCAGCTCAGTGATTACAATTGATAATAAAAACGAATTATTTTAAAGAAACAGCAGTTAGTTTAAGAATTTCAAAATAAAATGCAAGTATCGCAGTAGTTGTACTACAGCAAGTATATTTACTAAAGTATTGTACATCAGCTTCATATTTAAAGTTATATATTAACGTTGAATCTGTTGTCCTGTAGATTGAGTTCTATTCAGAAGCTGCTCGTAAAAGGCAGAAGACACGAGATGAAACGATTGAAATATTATTACAGACGGACTCAAACAGGAAACTTTGATCTGGTTTCTGATGAATATCAAAGTTTATCTGACGATCATGAAGATGAAATGTGTCACGCACATCTTTAAAGAGCTTCAGTTTGTTCGAGTGATTTAATAATGTTATATAAAGGTTATATAAAGGTTATATAATGTAATAGTGGGTTAATAAAGGTTATATAATGATTTAATAAAGGTTATATAATGTAAGAGTGGTTTATTTGCAGCCCACCAGACTCTATTCATTTCTTAACTACTTTCAGCAGAAGTGCTCCTGGTATGATACGATAGAGTTCATGTGTGATGATTTTCTTTGTGCAGCTGCTCGTTCTCGTTTCTGACGTCGAGCGATGAAACTGCCGCCTCAAACGTTTTCTTTCGGGTCACATGACCTCCTCATCGCTTCGGTTTTAAGAGTTGCAGCTTAGAACCAACCACAGAGTCGCTTCCTGAAACTGTTTGTGGTCAATTAATGTAGTTTGAGCTGAAGCATGAAGTATTACTACACCTCAGACACTTTAAAAAGAAAAGTTAAAAAGGTGAAAGCAACATTTGAATCAACACCAAATGTCTTGTGTTGTCTCCTTAGACTTTAAATCAATCATTTAAAACATCTTTATCTAGTAAAAAAAACCTTATTTCTGAGTTTAAATGTGTATTAGAGGGTAATTTAATGTGTTCTGTAATGTTAATGACACTTTAATAACCTACATTTAATGGTTCTTTATGTTAATAACCCTTTAATAACATATTCAATGCGTTTTATGTTTTCATTTCTCTGCTGAAAACCAGCTGCTGGTAGAACTAAACTTTACTGGGTTTAAACTGGTCTTTACTGGTCTAACACGGTCTCGTAATGCTCTAAACTTTATTGGGTTTAAACTGGTCTTTACTGGTCTAACATGGTCTCTTAATACTCCAAACTTTACTTGATTTAAACTGGTCTTTTAATAGTATAAACTAGTATTTAATGCTCTAATCTTTACTTCATTTAAACTGGTCTTTTAATAGTTTAAACTGGTATTTAATGCTCTAATCTTTACTTGATGTAGACTGGTATTTTTAGTCTAAACTGGTATTTAATGCTCTAATCTTTACTTGATGTAAACTGGTATTTTTATAGTCTAAACTGGTATTTAATGCTCTAACCTTTACTTGATTTAAACTGGTAATTTAATAGTATAAACTGGTATTTAATGCTCTAATCTTTACTTGGTTTAAACTAGTATTTTAATAGTCTAAACTAGTATTTAATGCTCTAATCTTTACTTGGTTTAAACTGGTCTTTTAATAGTATCAACTAGTATTTAATGCTCTAATCTTTACTTGATTGAAACTGGTATTTTAATAGTCTAAACTGGTATTTAATGCTCTAATCTTTACTTATATATTTTGTTGACAGTATAAAGTTATAGAAACAGCATTAAATGATTTTTCCAGACGTCCAGTTAAAACATGTTTGTGTCTGCAGGTCCAGCTAACATTAGCATTTAGCTTTCAGGTTCAATTTAAAGTCCACACATGAATAAAGTCATGTTGTTTCTTCATTTTACACAAACTGAGTTGATGTCAGAGGAAACGTCTCAAGTTAAATCCTTTGTGTTGATGCTAATGTTTCGTTAGCTTGTGTGCTAATCTGTTACGTAAACAACCCAATGATGATTAGCTGCTACAGTTAGCTTCAGAAGCTAAAGTCATGATATTTGACAACATGGCCGCCAGAGAGAACAGAGACGACTCTTTTCTTCTTCACGGGTTTGTAATGTTGGAACACAGATAGATCTACATTACTACATATATACACAGTATATACACACATATATGTATATATTTATTGTATTTTCAGACCAGTTGAGGAGGAAGAAGCATCTTTTAGTTGAGGAAACTCTTTGAAATCTTCACCGACATCTTTTATTTTGTCGTTTCTCCAAAATCAACTTTTAGAAAATAAAGCAGATTAAAAAAAAGACTAAAATCTAAATGCGAATATTTTCTTCTTCTACTTCCATTATTAATCAATATGCTAATTAAGAGTAAGAACCGGAGCGCTCAGAGGGAAGTGAACGAATCGTTGGTCTTAAATGTTTCTTACCTGCTGGAGGAAACACTGAGACCAGGACCAGGAGCCCAGAGACCCAGGTCTGGATCTCCATCACGAGCCGGTTTTACTTCTTCTTCAGACTGCTTTAAGACGACTGACGACGTTTGGTGTCTCTGAGTCGAGTAGAAGTGGAACAGGAAGTGGTGAAGAGCTGCAGTCACAGGTGACACTCTCTCACTCTCACACACACACACACACACTTACACACTTATACACACTCTTACACTTATACACACACACACACACACTTACACACTTATACACACTCTCGCACAGTCTTGTTTCAGGAATTCTTATAAAATCTTCCTCTCAGGAGGAAACTTATTTTTTCTTTATTGTTTTCCTTTCAAAGTAAAAGTCCTGCATTTAAATTGTTACTACAGTAAAAGTATACATATATATACATATATATATATACTTATATATACATATATATACATATACATATACATATATATACATATACATATATATATATACACACACACATACAGTTGTGTGAAAAAGTGTTTGCCCCCTTCCTGATTTCTTATTTTTTTGCATGTTTGTCACACTTAAATGTTTCAGATCATCAAACAAATTTAAATATTAGACAAAGATAACACAAGTAAACACAAAATGCAGTTTTTAAATGAAGGTTTTTATTATTAAGGGGGAAAAAAAATCCAAACCTACATGGCCCTGTGTGAAAAAGTGATTGCCC
>NW_022282726.1:0-6908 GCF_004355925.1 Anarrhichthys ocellatus
GACCATAAAGCAGGGGATGCTTTAGGGCGGGGCTACACAGTGATTGGCAGGTCTATAATAGACCATAAAGCAGGGGATGCTTTAGGGCGGGGCCCTACACACTGCACTCCTACGAGTCAGAGATGTAGCATGTGTTCCTCTTCTCTAACGGAGCTTTGTGAGAACAGCTCACACTGAAACTCTTCGTCCCTCGTTATCACAAACACCTGATTTCCGTCTCCCTCTGACTTTTCTTCTCCCTCACATCTCAACGGAGGGAGGACTCTTGACGGTAGCTGCATCATTAAAACATGGAACAATCTAAAATCCCCCCGACATTGTGGGTGGAGAACAGCTGCACTCACAGGACTCAGAAACACAGGACAGAAGTGATTCTGTCTTCCTGAAGTGCTTACTTCTCTCTCTTCGGGGAGTGAAACTGTATGTGGCATTGAAAGCATGCATAACTCTCCATCTCTTCCCCGTTGGTCAAAACGCCATCAAGGGAGGAAGTGAGCTGAGCCGAGCAGAGCGGAAACAACAGCATCGCCCCGACTGAGGAAGAAAGAAAGAAAGAAAGAAGGAGAGTGGGCGATGACGAGGAGGAAACAAGAGGGATGCGAAGTGGGGAAGAGCGCATTGCAGCACCACGCAAATCCAGAGAAAAACGCACCTTTGGGGAGACAGCTCGCCTGCAGAAGTCTCTCACAGAACTAAAAGTAAAATTCTGTTTTCCTCGTGTGCAGCTGCATCAAAGCAAATTCAAACAGACGGGGAATCAGCTGCTGGAGCTGCACAGCTCATATGCTTTCATACTCTCCACTATGTAAATTACTGGTAGAAAATTGAGTGAAATGTTCCCATCAGCCTAATGTACTATGTGCATTAAGCTAACACAGCTTTCAGCCGGCAGTATGGAAACACAGCACCCCCCCCACCTGCTAATGTGAGATAGAGACGTGTGGAGAATTAACCCTTCATGTCTCGGTACTTTAATAATCCCCCAAAGATCTCAATGTATACACTATGGTTCATATAATATCTTACAAAAAGTTATTCCACAGATTTAATGCCTTTTCCAACGAAAGTTTAGTTCGTTACATGATGACAGTCTTCCCAAATAAACTTCACAGGAAACTGCTTAGTTAGGTTGAGACAACTAAACTACTTAGTTAGGTTGAGACAACTAAACTACTTAGTTAGGTTGAGACAACTAAACTACTTAGTTAGGTTTAGGAAAATATCGTTTGGGTTAAAATAACTACAGAAGAGCCGTTACTGAAGTATGAAAGTTACAAATAAATCAGCGTTATCTGGTCTATACTCGTCTCCAACAGATTTCAGAACCAGGCTGCAGGGATCTGCTCCCAATCAGCCACGAGATCTTTACTGGGATCCAACACTGATTTTGGGATGAAGTCTGGCTCACAGTCAGTGCTCCACTTCATCCCAGAGGGGTTGTGTTTTGAGGTCAGGACTCTGTGAAGCCCTGAGTGGTTGTGCAGTAAAAGGGCCTTCTCCAAATTGCTGCCACAAAGTTGGAAAAATACTTTTGTCTATAATAATCATCTATATGCTGCAGCATTAGTCAGCCCTGTTGCCTAAAAATTACGTAACTTACAACAAAACTGCATTGCGAATTTAGTTTTTAGGGTATCACAAATAAAACACAGGGCTTTCACCAGGAGACGACTGTCCTTTTTTGTTGCATTTTTGTTGTTTTGTCTCAATTTACAATGTTAACCAAATGTCCCAAACTCTTTAAAACTGCGACCGTAACCAGGAAGTAAACACGTTCCCCTACAAACAGAATTGAGATGCAGTTTAGTTGTATGGGAACGTATTTCTGTAGAAGACAGAGATGCACTATTAGTTCTTATTATTCTTTTATTGGAACTAAGGAGCATTGGCCAAACCTTAAATAAGTGCTGTTTTGTGTTCTTGTTGTTATTAGCTTTTGAGCATCAAACACTCACATCCTGTCGGCTTGAAAAGGTTCCTCTATCCTCCATCAAGGTTGTGTTTGGCTCTTTTGTGGAGGTTGGCAACTGTGGATTCACAGCAGTAAGAAAAATATCAGGTCGACCCAGACTCACTAGAAAGAAATGCTCTAAATATATACTTATATAAAAACACTCCTGCAGCACAATTCACTGTGAGGTTTAGCAACACTTTCTCTGCAACATCGCTATCACAACCTCACAACCATTGCTCACAGAGTCAGAGTGAAGGAGTGACACATTACTGGTGAAGTTTTCAAGGAGTGGATTGATAGGTTTCTGTGGAGGTCTTGTATGGCTGGACTTTGGTTAACATGTGGGACTCTGTGCTCAAACGTTATCGAAGTTGATGAACAAGTTTCCACTCAAGTGTATTTATTTATGTTACGATGCCGGCCATATTATCTAGATTTCACGAGTGATTTTGTTGCTGCTCTCTCTTTTTACTTGTGCAGCATAAAGGACCAGGCCTTTCAAGCCTACGGGACGTGAATATTTCGAACTCAGAAGATTGATTTTTGGTATTCCTTTAACTCTTTATGTTTGGGAAGTAAAGCATTGGTGGTTACCTCGACTAAACCCTGCACATACCTGGCCAACAAACACAAAATAAAAGAAGCTGACCGCTTTATTGGCTCCTAAACCTACACAATCAGCCTGCCACTCCTTTCACTTTTGGAGTCGACAGCCGGGGAGAGTGAAGGATGGATGTGAGAAGAGGAGTGGACTGATAGAAAAAAAGGTTCTGCGAGTGATTCATCTTCCAGAGCTGGACTTGCTCAGGTGGACACAGAAGTTCAGGCCACGTCTGGTTCTAATCAATTGAAAATTGCACCTGGAGCCGAAGCCGAAAGAGAACCCAAGAAGTATTGAGAGGGCAGCTCAGACAGAGGAGAAAAAAAGAATGTGGTAGGAGAGAGACATCAAGCGAGGAATGGAGCCGCGAGAGAGCAGCCCCCGACGATACGCAGTAAATAGAGAATAAAAGACAGAGATAAATGTGGAATGTGTGACGAGGAGAGAAGAGCAGGAGACAGCAAGAATTAGACCATTTAACATACGAGTTACTGGGAATCAAGCTCCCGATCCATCTTTTAAAGTGCAGGGATGAAACCCTCATTCATCATCGTGGTGCCAGGATGACACCAAAGGAAGGAAAGTGGCAGATTACAACGCCCCTGTCTTTCTTTATCCGACTCTTCTCCTGGGGACGAAAGCAAAGAGTTCCTGACTTTGTGAAAGGCAGGAGGAAGATAGAGGCAGCGTCTGATTGAGTAATTCCCTGTTTACTGCCACGGACTCATCTGTCATACGCGCCGTTTGCTTAACAACTCTTGAAATGGAAGTACTTAGCAATTAAGATTGAATTGCAGAACGGAGAAGAGTCGGGGTTCAAATGATATGTGACGCAGTAAAGGAGGCTATTAATTTGGGTTCAAAGAGAGCACGGCCTGAGGGGGTAGGGGGGAATAAAAGGAAGCAGTAAAGCGTGTTACGCTGATTCAGTGTGCATTCTCAATCAGAAAGTCTGCTTCCAAGAAACATAATCAGCTCACTCCAGACAACACCTCACATAAAAGTTAAGGTGCCCTCTGCTGAATATGCACGCGTCAACACGACCAAGTAACGCATGATTAATTCAGGGTTCATTGGCGGAGCGAAGAGAGACTTTCTCCAATCAAAGTTGTGACTGAAGCCTCCCTCTTCTGTCTCAAAGCAGCTGATCAAAGCTTCCTGGGTTCAGTCGAGCATGAATCAGACCTCTCCACCTTTTTAATTCAGCGTCCGCTTCGTTTCACTCCACAACATCCACCCAAAGACTATTCTGGGGTCTACAGGAGACGAGGCACAGATTGAAGAGATTGAGGGCGCTTCGATGGATCAGGTGATCCTGATCTCTACGTAGCTCAGGAGGTGTTAGAGAGCAGTAGAGGTGGGCATCATTCAGATCTCTTCAACACAAGTATCAGCGTTTGGTTTATAGAATTCAGAAAAAGTATCACGAACGTTCTATAAACCAAAAGCCTAAAAATCTATGGAGTTACTTTTGGGTCTTTATTAAACCAGAATAGATTTGAGAGCAAAACGACCACAAGTTAAATACATTTGTGAATAAAAATGCATTAATGCAAAAGTCCGAGATTCAGCTCAGCAGATCGCAAAACCTTTGAGTTTGCCAACAAGCTTTGGATTCATATTAATTAATTTTTAATCCCAACTTGATTTTACTTTTAACAAAACATGTTTGATTGCAGTGTGGAAAGTTTTCCCCTTAGTTCTGTTTAATTACATAAGAAAGGCACAGAAGTATCTTCATCAATGTTTAATCGTCAGCTCTAGAAATTCATCAACATTTTGACCAAACAGGAGTCTTCCTCTAAAGGGAAGGATCTGGGATGAAAGGTGTGATTTTAACTCTAATAAAACTGATTCTGAGGCCTCAGCAAGAAGCTGATTAAGAGAAGGCATTTCACATTGTCAGGGCCTTTAAATGAAGACATTAGATAGAAGCCATTGACTTAAGTGCCATCCCAGTAAGTAACTAAGCCACAAACAAGTGTGGAGGCGGAACGATGTGCTCTTAATCTTGATTTAGAGCCTCCACAATTAATGCACCGTTATAAATCATTTATAGGGAAGACAGGAAGCTGAAATGGGTTTGACTCAGTCAGCAGCAGAGCCTGTAAAAAAAAGAAAAGACTGCAATTTATAGAGACCATTAAACAAAAAGCTCCAAAAGGTACACTAAAGCTCTGCCAGTCAAAGCATCCATCACAAGAGATGAGCTCCAGAGTGCGTATTTGCTTACAGAAACGTCAGATTCAGAGGGAAGTAACGCTTTTATCATCAGCCAGAAGAAAAAACTCCCTTTTGGCTCTTGTCAGTTTTGCACATCTCCGAATCTTTTCTTGTAGCCTTGAGGTTTTTACAGTCTTTGAAATCCTCCACCTGTGGTGCATCTGACTCTCTGGCACGGAGAAAGAGAGAGGAAGTGGCACTGGAAGAAGAGGAGGATGGCTCGAGGTGGCTCAAGTCTTTTAGTCTTCGTCACATTCCTGTGCCAGCCAGCTGTCCGGGGCGTCCCAGGAGGCGCCCGGAGCCACCGCACTAGTTCACAGGGAGTGTCACGAACACACCAAACAAGACGACAGTAGCACAGAGGACTCGTGCTGTCCTCTGTCCTCAGTATCAAATGGCTGTTGTCAGCAGAGCCGGGGCCACTGTGCTGGATCGGGGCCCAGGTCATCTCATTTCAGAATATATCTCATAGCTGCGAGGTCATTCTGCTGCATCAGAGGGTTTAGCAGCCTCAGTCACCACAAAGTCACCACTGTGGGGTTTTAATGCTC
Source organism: Anarrhichthys ocellatus (assembly GCF_004355925.1). Lineage (NCBI taxonomy): Eukaryota > Metazoa > Chordata > Actinopteri > Perciformes > Anarhichadidae > Anarrhichthys > Anarrhichthys ocellatus. Next base: position 5,330 of record NW_022282726.1, read on the forward strand.
ATCTAGAGCTACACTGCTGAGGAATTATGGAACCATATCTGCTCACTGAGTTATACTTGTTTCCACCAGCTTTCATAAAATGTATTCTCAGCAGTAATGGATCAAGATAGCGTGTCGTGTTTTATTGCTTTGGCTACATAAGGACGCTTGAAGACTAAATGCTAAGGAGTGGTACCTAAAGCTTATTATTGATAGCAGGTGAAGACGGATCTGGGTCTGTCCAAGGTGGACCGGTCTCTGCTGGAGGATCTGGGTCTGTCCACGGTGGACCGGTCCCTGCTGGAGGATCTGGGTCTGTCCACGGTGGACCGGTCCCTGCTGGAGGATCTGGGTCAGTCCATGGTGGACCGGTCCCTGCTGGAGGATCTGGGTCAGTCCATGGTGGACCGGTCCCTGCTGGAGGATCTGGGTCTGTCCATGGTGGACCGGTCCCTGCTGGAGGATCTGGGTCTGGCCATGGTGGACCGGTCTCTGCTGGAGGTCTGGAGTCTGAGCTGAAGGAGGTTCTGGTGAACCTGCATGATTTCATCTGGTTTCACCAGAATCCGACCCGGTGGCTCCGATGACGAGAAACAGACCATCTTCTCTCTGATGGTCTCTTTACTGATGGAGGTCTGATAGAGGATCAGGACTACACTGAGACTGGTTCAGGACCAGATAAAAGTGATATCATGACCTTGACAAGTAGAGGACAAAAGAACGTCTGACTAGTGCTTGAGCTGATTTTCATGGTGCCACAATCAAGAAGACCACAATGAGATAATCAATGTTCTAAAAACACGACACAGTGATGATGAAACGTGATCTCTCTGCTCTCTAAAGCTTTTGATGCGTCTGTTACACATTCAGCTCCTGAAACAGATTCTACGTGTTGGACAGAATCTCATAAAACCACTGACACCAACAATCTACTGTTCTGAGAAGAAGTGAGTTTTTTGGGTCAACTAAATGCTCACATATGATAGCTGTTATATTGTGTTGGTGAGTCCTGCAGAGCAGAGCGAGCTCATTGAAATTAAGAGACAAAAGAGAAAAAGTCAAAACTTCAATCTCTGTCATATCTTACAGGAAGCCAGCATTCCAAACACATCACCTGTCGAAGATGATGAGAATCATCTGTAGCGTCTGATGAAACTAATCCGAGGCTCACGAGTCATGAAGGAACAAAGAACTGCAGACACGCAGGTGCTGCCCGCTAACACAAAGCTCTCACAGAAATATGCAGCCAATGGAAAACATTTATCATTCAGAGCGCCTGCAGGTCACCTTCTTCACACAGAAACACATCACTACACGAAGAAAGACAAAGAGAGGGACACGGAGAGAGAGAGGACAGTTAAACACAAGTCTAACCACCACAAACCAACAGCGCCGGGTTTCACGTCTTGTTCATCCCTCTGTCATCTGGGCCGTGTTAATGAATGGGCTCGGCCCGCCGGCACCGCTGGTTGGTAAATCGCCAAAGGGTGTCTGAACCGGGTTGTTGTGGGGCATCGAGGGTGGGCGGGCTCGCTTGTTATGGGTAACTGGGTCAGGTTGTTGTGGGGCATCGAGGGTGGCTGGGTCAGGTTGTTGTGGG
>NW_022282727.1:0-6964 GCF_004355925.1 Anarrhichthys ocellatus
GCTGTTGAGTTCTCTCCGGGTTGTGTTTAGGTCTTTTAGGAGACTGGCTGACGCAGATTGTTTATGTTTATGTTCCAAGTCTTTTATTTTATCTTCCAATTCTGTCAATGTGACAGTTTGCTTGTTTCATCTGATGCAGAATTTTCTTTCTCTTAACAGGGCTATGGAGACCTTTGACATTATAACTTTTAGTGGGTCCATTATGTACGGTATGTAATTTGCATATTTTGGGAGTTTGTGTAGAGAGATGGGAAGCGGAAGCAAACAGGCAGCACATGGGTCATATATCTTGTTATGTGGAGTGTGGAGAGTTGGACTAGATAATGAAACCAATGGGGGTGGGGTAAAAAAGGGTATTTAAGAAAAATGGATGATGACCTTGTTGTTCTTATATCCAATGTAGGATCCCCGGAGAACAGTGGGATCAGAACAAGGGGAACGCAACAGTTGTAACTGCTGTTAACTAACATTAACAACAGTCAGGTGGGACCGAGTCCCTAGCCACTAAGGGCAAGTAGCAACAGTGCACAGTCGAGATTAAATTGACTATGCTATGGGTGTGCTAAGATAAGGAATAGAGAAAGAAAGAAGAAGAAGAAAAAGAAAAGTAGACACAGAAAAGGACGGTGTTGAGTAATGGCTACCACATGCATACATATTAGCCATGTGCTTCTGTTACTTGTATTTTTAGGGCAATGGGACTTCGGAACAATAAGCGTTTTTGGTATACAGGCTGTTTGACCAATGTGCTTTCGATCCAATATAGGAAATGTTTTCATATTTAATGACATAATGCATCATTTCAAACATGAAATCTTGCTGTGAAACACAATAGGCTAGATTTAGGTGATGAACTGGGTAGGTGTCATGGTGGCATCTATAAGTTAGATTTTATACCCTATTTACCTGTAGTGTCTACTCTTAAACTGTCCGTTTATGTGTGTGTGTGTGTGTAGGTGTAGGTGTGTGTATGTGAGTTCCGTCTCCAGGGCAGAGGAAATAAGGGACACAGCTGTCTAAAATCACCATCGGGACAGAGAATAACCTGGGGTGGGCCTGGCCTTCACACACAGTGCACAAGCACTCACGCACACACCTACAAACACACATACACCGAGCTCACGAAGGAAGTGTGGTGTACAGTAGAGCCTTAGGGTCAGAACTCACTGGCCTCAAATTACTTTTTTCAACACGACAGATCAGACTAGAGCGGAATTATTGTTTCACTTTGGATTTGGCCCGGGTGTTAAGGTGCCCCGTGGCTCTCCACTACACCACTTTGCTATGTTTCTCTTTCCATCACAAACACAAACACACACCCACACAAACATACAGTGAATATGTTCCCTCTGTTACTTTTCACATGCTCAGATTCCCTACATTTCCTCGATGGTGTGAAGCCACCAATTAGTTTATTTCTAAGATAATCAATAAAATATGAAAAATTAAGTTTTACTTATAGTCATTATAGTCACTGGCAGGCTTGGCTGAAGAGGAAGGGGAGGGCTCAGTAGCCTCTTTCTGTTCTTTTGTATGTGACCAGACACTGTTAGCTCGATAAGGGTGGGGGAGCATACAATGAATCCAAGGGGGGGGAGATTGTATTTATAGTTGCTTACCTTTACATATTGTTGACATTGAAACGGTTGGTTTTCAAATTTTGAGATTTCTGACTTGAAACTTTGGACAAGTATTATTACTGTAGATAACTCCCAAAAAAGCCTGAAGACAAGACTTGCTGTGGTGTAATTATTTTATTATCTATACATATCACAGCCTTTGTCTGACCAGTCTTCTTCTTCTGGCAATGTTTGCCCTGTAAAATCATATTCTGTTAATCAAAAGAGCAGATTCAGAAAAAAAACATACTTTGTTTTCTTTAGCACATAACATCAGGCATTAGTAGAAACCAGTTCCCACCCTGGCATTCTAACTAAATGATAGATGATTCGCTCTCAGTGGCGATATAATGTAGGCTACTGGTTTCGCAGGATGTGAACATTGTGTTGATAAATTACAGCAAACCTGTTCTCACCCCACTCCCCCGTGCCATCCCGGCGCCATCCCGGCATGTAGGCTCTTCCGGTTGCTCTCCCTGTTGTTTTCACGCAGCACAGACAAAAAAAACGCTGCAATCGTAGGAAAACCCAGATTTTAGAGAAGCAAACTTGACATACTGTAACAATGCTTCATGTTGAAGCAGTCAACATAAGCAACGACATTGAGCTAATGCATGGACACTGCAAGGTGAGGAAGAGGGAGTGGGGCCATATATGGATGACCCATCACCAGCTTATCGTAGTTCATAATAATAATTAATACTAATAATTTATTTTCTTTAGTTGTGAATCAATGTACAGTACATGCTGGCAACAGTGTATTGGATGTTTTTTTAAAAGGATATGCTACGTATAAAATCATAATTATAATATATATTGCACTCAACCACCCATGTTTGCATGTGTGTGTGTGTGTGTGTGCATGCATACAACCATAACTTCTGTTTATAATAATAATAATACATTTTATTTATATAGCGCTTTAAAAGGCACTCAAAGACACTTTACATGGTAAAAACAGAAACAATAAAAGCATTTATAATAAGAACAAAATCTATGAAATCATAACAGTAAGAAAGAAAAGAAAAAGAAAACATACATGACTGACTTTAGAGGTTAAAAGCAGATTTGAATAGGTGAGTTTTAAGTGCAGTTTTGAAAGTAGCGAGTGACGAAGAATGTCTGAGGTGTTGGGGCAGGGAGTTCCAGAGGGAGGGGGCAGCAACGGAGAAGGCCCTGTCCCCCCAGGTCCGATGCTTGGACAGAGTAGGGGGGGTAAGGAGGTTGGCGTCGGCTGATCTGAGGTTGCGGTTGGGAGTGTGACGGTGCAGGAGGTCTGAAAGGTATGAAGGGGCGAGGTTGTGGAGGGCTTTGTAAGTGATGAGGAGGATCTTGAACTGGATTCTTTGCTGTATGGGGAGCCAGTGGAGGTTTTGAAGGACTGGGGTGATGTGGTCTCTGGTGTGGGAGAGCAGACGGGCAGCTGAGTTCTGGATGTATTGTAGTTTATTGATGATTTTGGTGGGTGAGCCGTACAGGATGCTGTTGCAGTTGTCCAGTCGAGAGGTGATGAAGGCGTGGATGAGTGTTTCAGCGGCTGCGGAGGAGAGGGAGGGACGGAGACGGGCAATGTTTTTGAGATGAAAGAAGGCGGTTTTTGTGATGTGATTGACGTGGCGTTCATATGAGAGAGTTTGATCGAAAATGATCCCGAGGTTACGGACATGTGTGGAGGCAGGAACAGTGGTGCCATCGATGCAGAGGGAGAAGTTGTGGTGGGATTTGTTTAATGATTTGGGGCCGATGATGAGGACTTCAGATTTGTCGGTGTTGAGTTTGAGGAAGTTGGCTTGCATCCAGGTTTTTATATCTGTGAGGCAGTTGGTGATGGTGGAGTGGATGGTGGGGGTGATGGATTTGGTGGAGATGTAGAGCTGGGTGTCATCAGCATAGCAGTGGTACTGGAGACCATGGTGGTGTATGATGTCGCCAAGGGGGAGCAGGTAGAGGATGAAGAGGAGGGGACCGAGTACTGAACCTTGGGGGACACCTTGAGAGACTGGGGCTGTGTCAGGCTTGAATTTGTTGATGCTAATGAACTGTTCACGGTCGGAGAGGTATGATTTAAACCAGGAGAGGGCTGTGCCAGTGATGTGGAGGGAGGACTCGAGACGTGAAAGGAGGATGTAGTGGTTGATGGTGTCGAAGGCTGCGCTGAGGTCGAGCAGTATCAGGATGTTGAGGGAGTGTTCATCAGAGGAGAGGAGGAGGTCGTTGGTGACTTTGATGAGGGCAGTTTCTGTGCTGTGATGAGATCTGAATCCGGATTGAAATGGTTCATACAGTTGGTTTGAGTCCAGGTGGGTTTTCAGTTGATGGGCAACAGTGCGTTCCAGTATTTTAGACAGAAAAGGGAGATTGGAGATGGGTCTGTAGTTGTTGTGGATGTCGTGGTCAAGGCCAGGTTTTTTGAGGATGGGTGTGACTGAGGAGAGTTTGAGGGCGGGAGGGACGGAGCCAGTAGACAGGGAGGAGTTGATGACAGAGAGGAGGTGCGGGCGGAGGGCCGGGAGACAGGCCATAACTAAAGTGGAAGGGACAGGGTCCAGGTCACAGGTCGGAGTCTTCATGCCAGAGAGTGATTTATTGAGATCCGAGGGGGAGATAAGAGGGAATCGGGAGATTGACCGGTCAGTTAGTGGAGGATTTGCAGATACAGGGTTGGACGAAGCGGGGCTGGAAGTGGCCAGTTGGTTGTAGATGGTATCAATTTTAGCTTTGTAGAACGGCAGGAATGAGTTGCATTTCTCTGCTGTGGAGGAGTGGGAGAGATTCTCCATAGGTTTGAGGAGTTTGTTTATTGTGGAGAAGAGGACCTTGGGGTTGGCGGAACCCCTATTTTATAGGGAGAATATGTACAGTTTGTACATGAAACAGTGGCCAAGTGTGTAATGTCTGTTTTGGAGGCATCATGCACAAGCATGTAAACTTATTTTCACCAACACAGTTAGAAGCCGTGCCTTTTGGGTGTTGGTGCAACTTGATCTACTTGAAATTATTGAACTGAACTATTAATATAGTGTAATGCATGTCGGCTTATTCTTAAGAAATATATATGTCATAGCATCGAGGCAATTCAAAGGGTTACCATTTATCTCTCTCAAGGTCACTGCATACATTTAATTCAAATTCTTCGCATCAAAGCATTATGTATTCCAAATAACTATATATAGTGCCCTGTGTTGCGAACAAAGGATTATAATTATTATTATTGCAGCGTTTACGGTTCTGCTTCGTCGACTGGATGCCTTTGAGACAGTCTGTACATTGTGTGACGGCCCAGGGTCATCACAAAGATTGGAGGCAGCTGGCCAACGCCTTCGCCCTACAAGACCTGCCCCATCCGGAGGAGGGGCTGGCTTCTTTTCCCTGACACCTGGTGTGCTACACGGAGTGTTTAGGGAGAGCAGTTACACCGTCCCGTGCGAGAATGCTCTCCTGTTGTGCACTTTGAACTGTCCCGACCTTTTTCTAATAAAGGTGGTTTCTTTATTTAGCACCGTGCCTGAGTTTTCGTTACGTTTTGTTGTGGTTCAAGAGCCAGACCATAACAGTTGTGTCAATTGTAAAACCGAACTAGCCAACCACCTTGCGATGAAGCCCAGTAGAGGATGTGCATTGACTATGGCTATTTAAAAGCAAAAATCAATATGATGGCTAGTTATGATGCCCCTATTTGAACCAAAATGCCAGAAAGTCTTCCAAACAGGCATTATGCCTGAGCTGCAGTTAGGTGGAAGTTAATTGCACAGCATAAAGGCACTTTTTTATGTATTATTGTTATTAATGTTATTATCCATGCCTTAGTTTAAAATTGTATCGCTACCATTTGTAAAGTAATATCTGATTTTGAGATTTATCGGTAGAGCACTCCATTACTAAAATAATCAACAGCTCCTAAATTACATATAAAGATTTTGGTAACTAAATATATATAAAATAAAATGGTATGCAAGTACAGGATTATATCAATGATATGTGTATAGTGTATAATTACCTATACACTTTAAATTAACTTACATTCTTCTCTTTCTTTTCCTGTAATTTTTTATCTAATATGTAAGTTTTTTAAATCTAAATAAGAAAGTAATATATATGTGTACCGTATTTTCCTCACTATAAGGCGCACTTAAAAGCCTTTAATTTTCTCAAAAAACGACAGTGCGCCTTGTAATCCGGAGCGCCTTATATATGGATCAATTGGTTAATTGGTTGATCTATACTGGTTGTACACGGCGCTCTGTCAAAATGTTTCAGTACGACTGGTAAACTACAAAGCCGCACCGCTTGCAGCATTACGGCTACCGTAGTCAGGGGCGTCGCCGAAGTAATAGCGGTAAACACCGGTACTGTGCTTACTCCTAGTCCAACACCACTTGTGTGTATAAAGACCCCAAAATGGCACCTTTCAAGAGACACGCTTACGACGCTGAGTTCAAACTCAAGGCTGTCAGCTACGCATTGTGAATGCACTAACTACGTTTTATACGTAAGTTAAACAATTTCGAGAGTTACTATATTGTGAATGCACTAACGTTTGATTTAGTGGAATCAGACTGTTTCTTTTACGTGTTTACTGAATCAGGGAAAAGTTCCCCTCTACGCTTAAGTTACCGTATTGTGAATGAAATCAAAAATCAATAAAGTTTGACTGAATGATTTATCTGACTGTTTTGTTGACATTCCCTTTAGCACAGCTCCATCTAGTGGATGCATAACGCAACCCCTGTCAAACGTTTGACTGTAGTAGCTTCTATTCTATGCGCCTTATAATCCGGTGCGCCCTATATATAAAAACAGTTCTAAAATAGGCCATTCATTGAAGGTGCGCCTTATAATCCAGTGCGCCTTATAGTGCGGAAAATACGGTATATGTATGTATTAGTGCTGGGCAACGATTAAAATATTTAATCGGGATTAATCGCATGGATTTTTTGCGATTAATCACATTGTTATGGCAAAGTTCAATAATGACTTCAAAAGTAGTGTATTGCACACTTTTATTTTAAAATTACTGCTATATGAACAAAAGGGCAATAACATTTGGTTTGCAAACACTTTAAACAGATAAGGATCTTTTTAGCAGCAGTATTCCCTTTACACAGTAGCAGTTCTATCTCTTCACTATCTGTGCTCAGTGTGCTGACTTTATGTGAAACGTTCCACTGCTGTGCAACAGGAATAAAATGTTTCAGCACGTTTCAGCTAAATGTCTGTCTTGTGTCTTCATGACAGTCAGAGCATGTGAATGCAGCTCTACTGTTCGTCAATATAATGCTGTAACTCAGAGGTTATGATGGTTACCCAGCGATGTCCAGTAGTCTCCAGTGAGAGCAGCAGCTGGT